>NW_016875843.1:0-1619 GCF_001698545.2 Rhinopithecus bieti
GTTGAAGGCCTTTTCTGCATCTATTGAGATGATCGTGTGGTTTTTGTTTTTGGTTCTGTTTATATGCTGGATTACATTTATTGATTTGCATACGCTGAACCAGCCTTGCATCCCAGGGATGAAGCCAACTCGATCATCATGGATAAGTTTTTTGATGTGCTGCTGGATTCAGTTTTCTAGTGTTTTATTGAGGATTTTCACACTGGTGATCATCAGGGATACTGGCCTAAAATTCTCTTCTTTTGTTGTGTCTCTGCCAGGCTTTGGTATCAGGATGATACTGGCCTCATAAAATGAGTTAGGGAGGATTCCCTCTTTTTCTATTGATTGGAATAGTTTCAGAAGGAATGGCACCGGCTCCTCTTCATACCTCTGGTAGAATTCGGCTGTGAATCCATCTGGTCCTGGACTTTTTTTGGTTGGTAGGCTACTAATTATTGCCTCAATTTCAGAGCTTGTTTTTGGTCTATTCAGAGATTCAACTTCTTCCTCGTTTAGTCTTGGGAGGGTGGATGTGTCCAGGAATTTATCCACTTCTAGATATTCTGGTTTATTGGCGTAGAGATGTTTATAGTATTCTGTGATGGTAGTTTTCATTTCTGTGGGATCAGTGGTGATATCCCCTTTATCATTTTTTATTGCATCTATTTGATTCTTCCCATTTTTCTTCTTCTTCTTTTTTTTTTTTTTTTTTTTTTTTTTGACGGAGTCTCACTCTGCTGCCCAGGCTGGAGTGCAGTGGTGCAATCTCGGCTCACTTCAAGCTCTGTCTCCCGGATTCATGCCATTCTCCTGACTCAGCTTCCAGAGTATCTGGGACTACAGGCACCCACCACCACATCCGGCTAATTTTTTTGTATTTTCAGTAGAGACGGGGTTTCACCGTGTTAGCCAGGATGGGTTTCGATCTCCTGACCTTGTGATCCACCCGCCTCGGCCTCCCAAAGTTCTGGGATTACAGGGATGAGCCACCATGCCCACCCCCTCTTTCTTCTTTATTAGTTTTCCTAACAGTCTATTTTGTTGATCTTTTCGAAAAACCACCTCCTGGATTTATTGATTTTTTGAAGGGTTTTTTGTGTCTCTGCAACATGGTGCTAAGAAGAATGTATATTCTGTTGATTTGGGGTGGAGAGTTCTGTAGATGTCTTTTAGGTCTACTTGGTCCAGAGCTGAGTTCAAGTCCTGGAAATCCTTGTTAACTTTCTGTCTCGTTGATCTGTCTAATAATGACAGTGGGGTGTTAAAGTCTCCCATTATTATTGTGTGGGCATCTAAAACTCTTTGTAGGTCTCTAAGGACTTGCTTTATGAATCTGGTGCTCCTGTATTGGGTGCATATATATTTAGGATAGTTAGCTCTTCTTGTTGAATTGATCCCTTTACCATTATGTAATGGCCTTCTTTGTCTCTTTTGATCTTTGTTGGCTTAAAGACTGTTTTATCAGAGACTAGGATTGCAACCCCTGCTTTTTTCTGCTTTCTATTTGCTTGGTAGATCTTCTTCCATCCCTTTATTTTGAGCCTATGTGTGTCTCTGCACGTGAGTTTGGTCTCCTCAATGCAACACACCTATGACTCTTGACTCTTTATCCAATTTGCCAGTCTGTGTCTTTTAAT
>NW_016875844.1:0-850 GCF_001698545.2 Rhinopithecus bieti
GATTCTATGAATTATAATGAGTTAGTAAAACATAATGCACTAAACAGTAGACTATGTCAGCAGATCCTGTGACCAAAATTTACTGAAAACGAAACTATAGAGGGAGGCACTGGATAAGAGACTAAAGGTTTAAATGGAGAAAAAAAAGAAAGAAAGTGTATCTTGTAAGCCTGACTTGCCATCATGTCTTAGAGTAAGTAAGGTATAAGCTGGCCACAGACTCCTTTGAGACACAAAAGGTGAAGTTAAAGATATTCCACTACATTTAATTTTTATTATGACATAAGACAACTGGTAATATGCAACATGATTGAAAAAAACCTTTTCATTAAATTTGATTTGGTCCTAGTATAAGAATAGACATAAACAAACTAAGAATTGATAATCTAAAAATAAGCCTCCGCATTTACAACTGATTTTATACAAGGTTAACAAAAAAACAGAATGGGAAAAGAATAGTCTTTTCAACAAATGGTGTTGGAACAACTGGGTATGCATGTGCAAAAAAATATATATAAAGTTGGACTCTCACCTAATACCATATTTAAAAATTAATTCAAAATAAAACAGTTAACTGTAACAGCTAAAACTGTAAAACTGTCAGAAAAAAACATTGGTATAAATCTTTGTGACTGCATTTGGCAGTGTTTTCTTAGCCTTGACTCCAAAGCAAAAATGGAGTCAATGGACTTCAAAATTGAAAACTGCTGTGCCTGAGAAGACAGTATCAAGAAGTGAAAAGGTAAGACACTGAGTAGAAGAAAGTATTTGAGAAGCGTATATCTGATAAGGGACTTACATATATAGGATATAGAAAGAACCCTTGCAATTCATAAATAATAAGATAACC
>NW_016875845.1:0-318 GCF_001698545.2 Rhinopithecus bieti
GAGAGAGAGAGAGAGACAGAGAGAGAGAGACGGAGGCTGGGCGCAGGGCTCACGCCTATAATCCCAGCGCTTTGGGAGGCCGAAGAGGTTGGATCATCTGAGGTCAGGAGTTCAAGACCAGCCTGGCCAACATGATGAAACCCCATCTCTACTAAAAATACAAAAAATTCCCCGGGTATGGTGTTGGGTGCCTATAATCCCAACTATTCAGGAGGCTGAGGCAGGAGAATCGCTTGAACCTAGAAGGCGGAGGTTGCAGTGAGCCAAGATCACACCACTGCACTCCAGCCTGGGCAACAAGAACAAACCTCCGTCTCC
>NW_016875846.1:0-754 GCF_001698545.2 Rhinopithecus bieti
CTCCTGCTTCTCCTATCTCTCCGCCACGAGCCTTCCCTGTTCAAAGATTTCCCTTTGCCTCCACCTCCAACCTCTTTGCCTATGTCAGGTCAGGTTTTCTCTGTGCCTTTTCCTCCTGTAGGAGAAAAGAAGAAATCAAAGGAAAAGGATGATTTCGAGGAATTAAATTTATTCCCAAAGCACAGGCTGCTTTCGGCCCCAATGCTCAGTTCCCAAACGGTGGCCAGAATGTGACTTTTACAGCCCTACAATTTAAATTTTTGAGAGAAATGAAAGCTGCAATTTATAGTTATGGACCTCAGTCACTGTTTGTTCTTGGCCTTCTCAATCCCTTCTCTTCAGAACATATGATGATTCCTATACAATTAAAAAGTTGGGGCCGGGCGTGGTGGCTCAAGCCTGTAATCCCAGCACTTTGGGAGGCCGAGACGGGCGGATCACGAGGTCAGGAGATCGTAGACCACCCTGGCTAACACGGTGAAACCCCGTCTCTACTAAAATACAAAAAACTAGCCAGGCGAGGTGGCAGCGCCTGTAGTCCCAGCTACTCGGGAGGCTGAGGCAGGAGAATGGCGTAAACCCGGGAGGCGGAGCTTGCAGTGAGCTGAGATCTGGCCACTGCGCTCCAGCCTGGGTGACAGAGCGAGACTCCGTCTCAAAAAAAAAAAAAAAAAAAAGTTGGTGGTGGGAGGAAGCAAGAGTACAAGCTAGAAAAAATGCTACCCAAAATCCCCGGATCTACTGAAGAACAGCT
>NW_016875847.1:0-851 GCF_001698545.2 Rhinopithecus bieti
CCAGCCTGGGCCACAGAGCGAGACTCCGTCTCAAAAAAAGAAAAAAAAAATTAATATTGGACACATACAAAACATATTTAACATAACTTATAAAACAGATGAAACCAGCAACAAAGCCTGAGGATAGGAATATTTATCTTTTCCCATCCCATCTTTTTGCCTACAGCTGAATTTTGTTCTCCATTCCTTTGCCTTTTAAAAAACTTTTTGGTATTCTCATCTTCTACAATGATTCTTAAACAAGGGAGTCACCTATTCATCTATAACATAATATATGCTAAAGATTTTATTTAAATCTCTTTGTAGTAAAACCACAACGAGATACCATCTCACATCAGTTAGAATGGTGATCACTAAAAAGTCAGGAAACAAGTGCTGGAGAGGATGTGGAGAAATAGGAACGCTTTTACACTGTTGGTGGGCCTGTAAACTAGTTTAACCATCGTGGAAGACAGTGTGGTGATTCCTCAAGGATCTAGAACTAGAAATGCCATTTGACCCACCCATCTCATTACTGGGTATACACCCAAAGGATTATAAATCATGCTGCTATAGGCCGGGCGCGGTGGCTCAAGCCTGTAATCCCAGCACTTTGGGAGGCCGAGATGGGCGGATCACGAAGTCAGGAGATCGAGACCATCCTGGCTAACACGGTGAAACCCCATCTCTACTAAAAATACAAAAAAATTAGCCGGGCGAGGTGGCGGGCGCCTGTAGTCCCAGCTACTCCGGAGGCTGAGGCAGGAGAATGGCGTAAACCCGGGAGGCGGAACTTGCAGTGTGCTGAGATCCGGCCACTGTACTCCAGCCCGGGCGACAGAGCGAGACTCCGTCTCAAAAAAAAAATAAAA
>NW_016875848.1:0-2693 GCF_001698545.2 Rhinopithecus bieti
AAAGATGCCCTTTCTCACCACTCCTATTCAACATAGCGTTGCAAGTTCTGGCCAGGGCAATCAGGCACGAGAAAGAAATAAAGGGTACTCAATTAGGAAAAGAAGAAGTCAGATTGTCCCTGTTTGCAGATGACATGATTGTATATTTAGAAAACCCCATCGTTTCAGCCCAAAATCTCCTTAAGCTGATAAACAACTTCAGCAAAGTCTCAGGATGCAAAATCAATGTGCAAAAATCACAAGCATTCTTATACACCAATAACAGACAAACAGAGATCCAAATCATGAGTGAACTCCCATTCACAATTGCTTCAAAGAGAATGAAATACCTAGGAATCCAACTTACAAGGGATGTGAAGGACCTCTTCAAGGAGAACTACAAACCATTGCTCAATGAAATAAAAGAGGACACAAATGGAAGAACATTGCATGCTTTCTTTTTAAATAAGTGATGCCACCAAATACCCAGCTTCTCAAGTCATAAATTGAGGGTCTTTGACATCTCTTTCTTCTACATCACTGCCCTCCCTCAAGCACTCTAGGTTACAATTAAGTATTTATCTCTTAAAATACAAAATTAGCTGGGGTAGTGGCACATGCCTATGGTCCCAGCTACTTGGGTGGCTGAGGTGGGAGGATTGCTTGAGCCTGGGAGGTTGAGGCTGTAGTGAGCTGTGATTGTACCATTGCACTCCAGCCTAGGCAGCAGAGTGAGACCCTGTCTCTAAATAAATAAAGTGTTTTGTATGCTTAATTATTCATGTGGAAGTATGAGCACCAATTCTAGTATATATCAGTATGAATAAAATACAGTACAGGAAGATATTTTTTATCCAGATTAGGTTAACAAAATATACAAATAGGATTTCAGCGATACTGATGTCCCATTTCACAAGTCAACCAAATATTTGCATTGTCTACAGGCTTCGCCAGGTCTAAATTGGAAGACCAAATCTATAAAAGAAAGAAATAACAACGCAGATATGAGTTTGACTAGGAATACAAAATTTCAAATAAAGCTATACCCCTTACAATATAAAATTTGCTAATAGATTAGATTCTCTGGACTATTACATGGTTAATTAATGTTTTCCAACCCCAACGCTTTGAAGTTGATTATCTCACCATTTGATAGAACTAGCTATGAAAATAAATATATACTGGATGCTGTAGAAATTTATAGGGTTATATATGATTTTTTATATGAGGTAGAAATTTAAAGTTTATCTGGCTATTAACCTAAAGTACTTGTATTTGAAATATACAAATCATTATCTCAGTTTGTTGCAAATGTTATACACTTGATTTAAAGGATCGTTTTACTCTTTTAAAAGAAAATCACAAAACAGAAGGCTTTGAGTTAGATAATTTTCAATTATGAGTAGATAACAAATTGATATGGATTTGTTATGGTGGTAGCATCTATTACATATCTTCCTTTGAATTATTTGTACTCTTATAACTGAATCTATTTCTTAATTTTATTTGTGTGAAAAGTGAAGGTCTTTGATTATATAATGTGCTATAAAATATTTGATTTCTGTCTTGCTAGACTTCATTTTAGCCTACATAAAGAATTCCACTTTAGTTTCATTGTCATTTCTATTTCCCATTTATTTCTCTTCCCATTTATCTCTGCTCCTGCACATAAAATAGAAGTTTATCATCATAATGCCTAACTTGAGGACAGAATGGCTAAAGTAATCTCTTTCTTATCTTCACATTTTATGCACATTCACTCAGAGGTACAGAAAACTAGACAGGATTAAATTGTTTAACTTTCTCACTTTATTAAAACTAGTGAGTGCCTGAGTCACTCATTCCTCTCCCTGATTTTCCTACACTTCCTCTAGAGCTTGTGTAAACATACGGAAGATGGAAGAAATTGTTGTAAAGAGGGGTTATTAATCACCCATTATCATCGTTCTTACATTAGCAAACACGTTGTACATGTATATGACCTGTTCTTAATTCAGTTTCTACTCAAATGTCACTTCATCAGGGAGGCCTTCTCTGACTACCATGTGTAAAATAACACATCAAGCCCTTTTGCTCCCCTTCTTCTGCCTTTATTTCTCTTCATCATGGTGACATTTAAGTGACATTATATTATATGATGTATTTGTAATCATTTGTCTCCCCAAGTAAAATAACTTCCATAGGGCTACTGTTGTATTTAACAATTAGTGTAGTGTTATTTCCAGTGTCTCAAAGAGTGCTGACCCATGGTAATGTTCAATAAATATTTGCTGGAAAATTGAATTCACTGAGCAATTGCTAGGAGCCCAGCTAATTGCTGACCTTTTATATGCATTATCTCATTTAACCTCACATATTCCTGTAAAATATTAATAAGAATTGTTAATCTCATATAGTATTATTGTGGCTGTTATTGCTATAAAATATTATGAATGAAGGGCTAAAGATTAAAATGGTAAATGAATTCAGGAGTTCATTTACAGAAAACAGAACTGGTTAAGAGGCAGATCTGGAGTTTGAGCCCACATTCTTAACCACTGTCTGTTTTCCAGATTGTAGAGTCTAGACTTTAGAGGCTAAAATAAACTGTTTAATTAATGTGAATGTGAATTTAAGGAAAACAAAATTTCTTTCATTCTATAAAATATTAACTTGAACAAGATTTTAATATATCAAAACTATGTTTCTATAAAAGAAAAATTTCTGAACAGTAA
>NW_016875849.1:0-1391 GCF_001698545.2 Rhinopithecus bieti
AGAGACTTTGATATTTAGGATAGTTAGCTCTTCTTGTTGAATTGATCCCTTTACCATATGTAATGGCCTTCTTTGTCTCTTTTGATCTTCGTTGGTTTAAAGTCTGTTTTATCAGAAAGTAGGATTGCAACCCCTGCCTTTGTTTGTTTTCCATTTGCTTGGTAGATCTTCCTCCATCCCTTTACTTTGAGCCTATATGCATCTCTGCACATGAGATGGGTCTCCTGGACACAGCAAATTGATGGTTCTTGCCTCTTTATCCAATTTGCCAGTCTGTGTCTTTTAATTGGAGGATTTAGCCCATTTACATTTAAAGTTAATGTTGTTATGGGTGAACTTGATCCTGTCATTGTGATATTAGCTGGTTATTTTGCTCGTTAGTTGGTGCAGTTTCTTCCTAGCTTCGATGGTCTTAACATTTTGGCATGTTTTTGCAATGGCTTGTACCGGTTGTTCCTTTCCATGTTCAGTGCTTCCTTCAGGAGCTCTTGTAGGGCAGGCCTGGTGGTGACAAAATCTCTCAACATTTGCTTGTCTGTAAAGGATTTTATTTCTCCTTCACTTATGAAACTTACACTGGCAGGATTTGCTATCCTCAAATCTCAATGGTTTAACACAAGAAATATGTCTTTTTCCCTCAGGTAAAATATACCACTTCAGGACATTCATCTAGGCAAAGATTTTATGTAAAATTTAAAACACAAAATATACTTATTTTATTGGAGAACTGTGAATGTAGTGGTTAAGGAGAAACCAGAAGGAGCCACTGAAACCAATATTCGTGTTGATGTGTTCCTGTGATTACCACAGCAGAAGGACAGCAGAGCACACCTGGCATTTGGTTACTTCAGGCTCCCCACTGGAAGTGATATATCTGCTTATATTTGCTAAAGCATGTTATAAATCCGTGCCTAACGTCAAAGGGGCAGAGACTTACAAGCTTATTCCGTGTCTAGAAGAAGGAGGAGGTTTGTGAATGCTCCTAATGACTATGAAAATAAACATTAGTATACTCTCTTCACAGAAAATAGAATATATTTATTAAGCAGCCACATTTAATTACACTGACACTAAATTAATAATGTGTGCTGGGGCCTGTTTGTGGGCATAGAACTGTATAATCCTACATGAAAAATGAATGTGTACATCAAATATAAATGTGTGCGTGTGTGTGTGTGTGTGTGTAATGATGGACTATGGCTTGTTTTTTTCCCCCTTGTTGGATGAGGAAGAAAAGTTGAATGTGTGTTATTCATTAATATATTCTAATTCTAATTCTATTGGGCAATCTATTATTGGCAGTAGTTTTCGGCTGGCAGAAATGATCTACTAACACACACTAGGCATTTACTACCTTTGTCTCCAAGACGAACATCACTGTCTTGTGATAT
>NW_016875850.1:0-1159 GCF_001698545.2 Rhinopithecus bieti
AGTGCTGGGATTACAGGCTTGAGCCACCGTGCCCGGTCAACCATTTCAACTATGAATTCATAGCTACGTTTTCTCCCCATGCCCTGACTTCCTACAGTCTCCAATTTCCCTGTTTCTTTTAGGCTGCTAAGTGTTATTGGTAAAAATTGTGTTGAGATGCTTCACTATAAAATTATGTTGTCTCAATGTTCCTGGTATTCCTTCCATACTCCCAAATCCTTTCAGTCACCTCTTGATAATTGTCCATCCAATTCCTGAAGATTGTTTTGGATCTTTCTTACTCTTTTGTTGTCTCTTTCTTAGAGGTGTTGCCATTTCTTTTTAAGATTAGCATTTACTCACAATCTCAACTCCTCTTATTCATGCATCTAAGTACAAAAATGGATTTTATACTGTAACATATACCTTTTCATTCCTTAAGCAAAATATAGATCCTGATTGGAACTGGATTAGTTTGTGTGTTTGATGAGTCACTTCCTTTTAGGACAAAACGAAGAAAAGCAGTAATATTCAAAATCAGAGGCACCAGAATGAATCTGAGGCACTAACTAGATGAGGACTGATTCCTTTTTTTGTTTTGTTTTGTTTTTATTATACTTTAAGTTCTAGGGTACATGTGCATAACGTGCAGGCTTGTTACATATGTATACTTATGCCATGTTGGTGTGCTGCACCCATCAACTCGTCAGCACCCATCAAGTCATCATTTATATCATGTATAACTCCCCAATGCAATCCCCCCTCCCCCTCCCCATGATAGGCCCCAGTGTGTGATGTTCCCCTTCCCGAGTCCAAGTGATCTCATTGTTCAGTTCCCACCTATGAGTGAGAACATGCGGTGTTTGGTTTTCTCTTCTTGTGATAGTTTGCTAAGAATGATGGTTTCCAGCTGCATCCATGTCCCTACAAAGGACGCAAACTCATCCTTTTTTATGGCTGCATAGTATTCCATGGTGTATATGTGCCACATTTTCTTAATCCAGTCTGTCACAGATGGACATTTGGGTTGATTCCAAGTCTTTGCTATTGTGAATAGTGCCGCAATAAACATACGTGTGCATGTGTCTTTGTAGTAGAATAATTTATAATCCTTTGGGTATATACCCAGTAGTGGGATGGCTGGGTCATATGGTACATCTAGTTCTAGATCCTTGAGGAA
>NW_016875851.1:0-2515 GCF_001698545.2 Rhinopithecus bieti
CCCCTTTACGGGTGTCAGGCTGGGGGACGATCAGGTCTTTCCCTTCCCACGAGGCCATATTTCAGACCATCACATGGGGAGAAACCTTGGACAATACCTAGCTTTCCTAGACAGAGGTCCCTGCGACCTTTGGCAGTGTACGTGTCCCTGGGTACTTGAGATTAAGAGAATGGTGATGACTTTTCACAAGCATACTGCCTTCAGGCACTTGTTTAATAAAGCACACCCTGCACAGCCCAAAATCCGTTAAACCTTGAGTCACCACAGCACATGTCTCTTGCAAGGACAAGGTTGGGGGTAGGGTCACAGATTAACAGCATCTCAAATACAGAACAAAATGGAGTCTCTTATGTCTTCTTCCTTCTATACTGACAAGGTTAACAGTCAGATCTTTCTTTTCCCCACACTCACATTCACAGGTACTAGGGTTTAGCACTTCATTGTATCTTTCTGGGGGTTACAATTCAACCCCTAACAGCCTGACACCTAAGTTAAGTTGTTACTGGGAGGTGTTCTCATTCTACTCTGGCATGCAACCCCAAAGTCTTTCTTAATCGCTACAGGCTTTGTGAACCTTGACAGTGGACTATTGGAGACCTTGGCTCTGCTCTTGGGAAATGAAGAGAAGGTTTGGGAATTGTGTAAGAGTGGGAAGGGATCCATCACAATGGAACACCAGGAAATGCAAGCCTCAGAAGTAAAAGATAAGCAGGGGCTTCCTGCGGTTCCCCTCTAGTTATTTTATTTGGTTTTGAAAGAAAAGCATGAATTCTGAAGGCTGTGGAATTTAGGAAAAACCCAAGTTACCATCAGATTAGCACTTTTAAAAGATGATGTTGGCCTCTGGGGAAAATAGATTGGAAGAATTAGGAGTAGAGACAAAGGGGTCCCTTGGAGGCACAGCTGCAGGGACCTGGATGGGCAATGATGGTGGCCAAGACTATGGTAATGTGTTGAAGATGGAGTCTGGGAACCATATAGAGCAAACTGAAGGAATTTAGGAGGTAAGGACGCAGGAAGGAGGACAAACAGACTTTTAGGTTCAACACTTGGGTGAATATTAATGCTAAAGCTTTGATGGGAAACTAACAAGGGGGAACACATTGTTGCAGTAATGTAGACTACAACATTACTCACTTAAGAATGAGGGCTGGCCTGGCACGGTGACTCATGCCTGTAATCCCAGCACTTTGGGAGGCCGAGGCGGGAGGATCATGAAGTCAGGAGTTCAAGATCAGCCTGGCTAACATAGTAAAACTCCGTCTCTAACAAAAAACAAAAAACAAAAAAAAAAAACCAAAAAATTTAGCTGGGTGTGGTGGCACTTGCCTGTAGTCCCAGCTACTCAGAGGCTGATGCAGGAGAATCACTTGCACCCAGGAGGCAGAGGCTGCAGTGAGCTGAGACCACACCATTGCACTCCAGTCCGGGTGACAGAGCGAGACTCTATCTCAAAAAAAAATTAAATTAAAAAAAAAAAAAAGAATGAGGGCCTAGACAGGGTGGTGGCTGGAAAGGTTTCTGACACGCTGACTAACTCCTGCTTTTCCAGTTGGTTTGCTTTCCTAATGTTCTAACATGGCCACGGTTCGATTGCATGAGGTTCTTAAGTGTCTGGGAACCCAGAAAATCAGGTTGAACCTTTAGAAGTCAGAGAAAATCTTGGCTGAACTGAGGACTCTGGGGGAAAAGATCGTATTATTTTATTAAGCTTAAAAAATAATCATTTATTTTGTTATAAAATTTTACTCTGATATTGTATCAATTTAGCTTTTTTTCCTTAATGATCCATGGACCAGAAAATATATAAACATTGATAATGTGCTAAATAGTTGCAGAACATTCTCACTTTAAGTGTTTATTCTTCAGTGCTTCTTGGGCTCCTACAGATCCTGGCATTTGTACATCAAAGCAACATATTACACGGGGCGTTGTATTAGGCAGAGTTCTCCAGAAAAATAGAACCTATATATATATGTATATACACACACACACACACACACGCGTTTATTATAGGGATTGTCTGACATGATTATGGTGGCCATGAAGTCACCATCTACTGCCTGCAAACTGGAGAACCGGGAGAGCTGCTGGTATAATTAAGTCCGAGTCTGAGGCCAGAGAATCCATATCTCCAATGTTTAAGGGCATGAGAAGCTGGATGTCCCAGTTCAAGAAGAGAGAGAAAATTCACCCTTCCTCCACCTTTTGATTCTATTAGGCTGCCAGTGGACTGATTGATGCCCATTCATATTGGTGAGGGCAGATCCTCTTCACTCAGCCTACTGATTTAGGGGATAATCTCTTCCAGAAAGGTGGTCACAGACACACCAGAAATAATGTTGTCCCAGCTACCTGGGCATCCTTTAGCTTGGTCAAATTGACACATAAAATTAATCATTGTGGGTGTCAAGTGGTTTGAATTGGTGATTGGTGACATGGTATAGTGCAGTTCAACTTTAATTTAACCCTCTTTATCATGGTGATTTTTTATTTTATTTATTTTTTTTTTTTT
>NW_016875852.1:0-1389 GCF_001698545.2 Rhinopithecus bieti
CAGCAATGGCGGGCGTCCCTCCCCCAGCCTCGCTGCTGCCATTTGGGTTAGATCGCAGACTGCTGTGCTAGCAATGAGGGAGGCTCCGTGGCCGTGGGACCCTCCTGGCCAGGTGTGGGTATAATCTCCTGGTGTGCCCGTTTGCTTAAAGCGCAGTATTGGGGTGGGAATTACCCGATTTTCCAGGTGTTGTGTGTCTCAGTTCCCCTGGCTAGGAAAAGGGATTCCCTTCCCCCTTGCGCTTCCCAGGTGAGGCAATGCCTCGCCCTGCTTCAGCTCTCGCTGGTTGGGCTACAGCAGCTGACCAGCACCAATTGTCCGGCACTCCCCAGTGAGATGACCCCAGTACCTCAGTTGAAAATGCAGAAATCACCAGTCTTCTGTGTCACTCATGCTGGGAGTTGGAGACTGGGGCTGTTCCTATTCGGCCATCTTGCTCCGCCCCCTAAGTCACTCTTTTGTTTGTATATTTGCTTTTTCTAATCATTGTTCCTATGTGTTTCCCTTTTCTTGCCTTCCTAATGGGTTATTTAAACATTTTTCAGGATTCAATCCTGATTTATGATTAATGTTTTGAGTGTATCTCTTTGGTTTATCTGGGTATTATAATATGCTTATCACTGTCTTGTGTTAAAAACATTTTACTACATGAGGGTGGTATGAAAATACCATTTCGATTTAGGTGCATTTTTCTTTTCCTCTATTTAAAATCATTATCGTGAGTATCAAATAGTGTTATAACTTTTGTTTCAATCATCAAATATAATTTATAAAACTGGCTAGATAAAGAGTGATATGTTGTATCATGTATTACCCATATTTCTTATCTTTATTTTGTTTCCTCTTTTCTGTTACTCCAAAATTCCTTTCATCATTCACTTTCTGTTTGAAAACACTTGAAAAGGGCCCAATAATACCATAGACAGTTGTTTTGAATAAACATAGAAATCGATGCTTCTGTTGAAGCTTGAAACATCTATTTGTCTTATCTGAGTTCCTTCCTCATGAAAGGACCTTCAGGCCACTCAGAAAAAGTATCAAAGAACTGAAACTTACCAGTTCATGGCACCAGATGCCTCCTTGCCCTTCCCTAGTTCCCCTTATCTTGCACACTGTTACATTTCTTCCCTGCTACATAAACCCCTAGTTTTAGCTGGTCATAGAGATAGATTTGAGATTGAATTCCCATCTCCTCAGATGCAGTGGCCAATTAAAGCCTTCTTCCTTGGCAATACTTGTTGTCTCAGTGATTGGCTTTCTACGAAGCAAGTCACACAACCTAGACAGAACCCCTGGTGTTTTGGTAACATTCTCCCTAGCCAATCTTCAAGGGTAGTTCTGCTAGTGATATATATATAATATATATATATATATATAATATAGATATAT
>NW_016875853.1:0-3222 GCF_001698545.2 Rhinopithecus bieti
TACATTAACCAAAACAGCTTGGTACTGGTACCAAAACATACATAGAGACTAGTGGAACAGAACAGAGGCCTCAGAAATAACTCTACATATCTACAACCATCTAATCTTTAACAAACCTGACAAAACAAGCAATGGGGAAAGGATTCCCTATTTAATAAATCGTATTGGGAAAACTGGTTAGCCATATGCAGAAAACTGAAACTAGACCCCTTCCTTAAACCTTATACAAAATTAACCCAAGATGGATTGAAGACTTAAATGTGAAAACTAAAACCATAAAACTCCTAGAAGAAAACCTAGGCAATACCATTCAGGACATACCAATTGTTTGTTCCTTTTGGTTTCTGAATAGCTTTCCATTATATAGATATACTACATTTTATTTAGATATTCACCAGTTGATGAACATTCAATTTCTTTTCGAAATTTTGTCTATTATAAATAATGCTGCTATGAACATTCATATCCAAGTCCTTTTATGGAAATATATTTTATTTTGGGTAGATATCTAGGGATAGAATCACCGGATTGTATTGATTAATATACATTTCACTTTTAAGAAGCTGCTAAAGTTTTCCAAAGTAGCTGCACCATTTTACATTACTTTCAGCATGGCATAAAAGTTATCACAGTGTTCCACATTTTTACCACTTGTTATTGTAATTTTTTTGCTTTTTTTTTTTTTTTTGAGACAGAGTTTTGCTCTTGTTGCCCAGGCTGGTGTGCAATGGCGCGATCTCAGCTCACTGCAACGTCTGGCTACTGGGTTCAAGCTATTCTCCTGCCTCAGCCTCCTGAGCACCTAGGATTACAGACATTTGATACCACACCCGGCTAATTTTGTATTTTATTAGAGACGGGGTTTCTCCATATTGGTTAGGCTGGTCTCAAACTCCTGACCTCAGGTGATCCGCCTGCCTCGACCTCCAAAAGGGCTGGGATTACAGGGGTGAGCCACCACACCCAGTCTTGTATGTCTTTTATTACAGCAATTCTAGTGGGTGTAAAATGACATCTCATTGTGGTTTAACTTTGCGTTTCTCATATGACTAATTTATCTTTTGTGTGTTTATTAGGCATCCATATTTTTTGTTTAAATGTCAATTCAAATTTTGTTAGTGACTGCAAGTTGGCAATAAGGTACAAGACCTTGTTAAATTCAACTTATAAAACCTCTTGATGGTCAGCCTTTTAAGCTTTTCCTGAGGAAAAAAAAATGCTACTTTGCTCTTCAGTGAAATAAGTGAAACTTTCTGATATTATGATAATGTACACTCTCTTCTGACTACAATAATTAGGGAGAGAAACTGTTTCCCCATTGCCATAATCCTCCACAGGATTCTGACTTTCTTCTGGGCTTGATTACAATTTCTAGACAAAATGTTGTGTATCTACTGCCAGAAGTGAAATAGAATAGCGCACAGAGTTCAAGAGTATATGATGTGTCTTATATTGATCATTGTTTGGCCCTGTAAAATCTGCATTGAGATTGTTAATGCATAATCTCTCTGCTAATCTTCTTAATGTGCTTCTCTGCCTGACTAAGCCTGTGGTATCTATAAGGCTTTCACACACAAACTTCAGAACTTGAACGTGTATACTTCTGACTCTTTGCTGTCTAAATTTCTGCACAATGCTTTTATTCTGATTATGCCTTAAATAAGAACACATTAATATTGCAACTTCATTTTTTACATATTCATGATGCCTGTAACTGCACATTTCTTAGAAATGTTAACTTGTTGTTTGCAAAAGGAGTTTGCATAATTTGGGGATATTTTAGATACTATTTCCAATTTTATCCTCCTGTTGTAGATACTATGATATATGTATATTATATGTTGGGGCTTTTCCCCTGCTCTGTTACCAATATCTATGTAGTAGTACAGTTTTATGACTCACTTTCTACCATCACAAAGTAACTGCTACTGGACCTGGTCTACCACTACAAATACCTGCAAAACTGGAAAATATAGGAACTATCTCCAGACATTGGATAATAGGTGTCACACGACTACAGTCACTGAGATAAAGTAAACAAAATAGGTTAGCCACAGGGTTAGACTGGTTTTCTGTGTGAATGCATGCTCCTGACTAGCCAAAGAAAGCCCAAGAGTGGCTAGCTGAGAAGAAAAGACAGGAATTTGAGGCTACTGAGGTGGCTGAAATTTTCATAGCAGTGTACAGGAAAGGACATATGTGTGTAAAGAAGGAGTTTAAGAAATCTGTATGAATCCTCTTCAGTCTTTGGCTGAATACCAAGTGGAACATGTGTAAGCTGGCACTCTCAAAGGCCAGACAGAGAATGACTGCCAGAAGAAGTACAACTACTAGGAAGCTTTGAGCTGAAAACTGTTTCAGATTGCATAGAACAGATGTTCTAATTCTAATTAGCCAGCTATTATTTAGGACATTAGGTAGAAGAGATGCTATATTTTAGTGGTAGGACTACTGGCGGCCTAAAGTAAAGACCTTTCTTTACTAAGAAAACAACAAAATCCAAATAATCAAGATAATACTTGCAATGCCCAATATAAAGTGAAAATAAATAGACATGCAAAAAAATGAAGTTAATGAGACCCAAAACCAGGAAAACATCAATCATTACTGGAAATGACAGAGTTGTCAGAATTAGAAGGTGACCTTATAACAGCTATTACACTTCATATAAAATTAACTCAAGATGCATTAAAGTCTTAAATATAAGACCTAAAATCATAAAACCCTAGAAGAAAACCTAGGTAATACCATTCAGGACATAGGCATGGCCAAAGGCTTCATGACTATATAACACCAAAAGCAATTGCAAGGAAAGCCAAAATTGACAAATGGGATCTAATTAAACTAAAGAGCTTCTGCACAACAAAATAAACTATCATCAGAGTGAACAGGCAACCTACAGAATGGGAGAAAATTTTGCAATCTATCCATCTGAAAAGGGCTAGAATCCAGAATCTACAAAGAACTTAAATTTACAAGAAGAAAACAACCACCACCATCAAAAGTGGGCAAAGGATATGAGCACACTTCTCAAAAGAAGACATTTATGCGGCCAACAAACATGAAAGAAAGCTCATCATCACTGGTCATTAGAGAAATGCAAATTAAAACCACAATGAGATACCATCTCACACCAGTTAGAATGGTGATCATTAAAAAGTCAGGAAACAACAGATGCCAGAGTGGATGTGGACAAAAAGAAACACTTTTACACTGTTGGTG
>NW_016875854.1:0-317 GCF_001698545.2 Rhinopithecus bieti
GAGTAAGGCAAACTTTCAGATATCTAGAAGCGCAAAACAAGTTTGAATCCAGAGGTGTGAGAGCCTCATCTGGCATTTGCCCTGGGGTGTCTCCCAGTAACTATTGGCCCAGACCCATGAGCACCTAATTCAGGAGACAGAGGCTGATGCCCATGTAGGGAGGAATATAGGCTAAAATGCCTTCTGCATAAATCTAGGGTTTCTAAAGAGAAGCATGCTAAGTGCCTGGGCTAGGAAAATCCCACCCCATAAGAAGAAAGTGAAAATATATGCTTGTCTTGGTCCCAATAGATAGACAAAAAAAATGAAAATTAAAA
>NW_016875855.1:0-915 GCF_001698545.2 Rhinopithecus bieti
CCTGGCAGAGACACAACAAAAAAAGAAAATTTCCGGCCAATATCCCTGATGAACATCAATGTGAAAATCCTCAATAAAAGACTGACAAACCAAATCCAGCAGCACATCAAAAAGCTTATCCACCATGATCAAGTCAGCTTCATCCCTGGGATGCAAGGCTGGTTC
Source organism: Rhinopithecus bieti (assembly GCF_001698545.2). Classification (NCBI taxonomy): domain Eukaryota; kingdom Metazoa; phylum Chordata; class Mammalia; order Primates; family Cercopithecidae; genus Rhinopithecus; species Rhinopithecus bieti. The sequence goes on from NW_016875855.1 coordinate 166, forward strand.
AATGTACACAAATCAATAAACGTAAACCATGATAATCTCAATAGACGCAGAAAAGGCTTTGATGAAATTCAACACCCCTTTGTGCTAAAACTCTCAATAAACTAGGTATTGATGGAATGTATCTCAAAATAATAGGAGCCATTTATGACAAACCCACAGCCAATATCATACTGAATGGGCAAAAGCTGGAAGCACTCCCTTCGAAAAGCAGCACAAGACAAGAATGCCTTCTCTCACCACTCCTATTCAACATAGTATTTGAAGTCCTGGCCACAGCAATCAGGCAAGAGAAAGAAATAAAGAGTATTCAAATAGGAAGAGAGGAGGTCAAATTGTCTCTGCTTGCAGATGACATGATTATATATTTAGAAAACCCCATCATCTCAGCCCAAAGTCTCCTTAAGCTGATAAGCAACTTCAGCAAAGTCTCAGGATACAAAATCAATGTGCAAAATCACAAGCATTCCTGTACACCAATAACAGACAAACAGAGAGCCAAATCATGAGTGAACTCCCATTCACAATTGCTACAAAGAGAATAAAATACCTAGGAATACAACTTACAAGGGATGCGAAGGACCTCTTCAAGGAGAACTACAAACTACTGCTCAACGAAATAAGAGAACACACAAACAAATAGAAAAACATTCCATGCTCATGGATAAGAAGAATTAATACCGTGAAAATGGCCATACTGCCCAAAGAAATTTATACATTTAATGCTATCCCCATCAAGCTACCATTGACTTT
>NW_016875856.1:0-320 GCF_001698545.2 Rhinopithecus bieti
TTGTGGGGAAAAGAAAGAGAGATCAGCCTGTTACTGTGTCTATATAGAAAGAAGTAGACATAAGAGACTCCATTTTGTTCTGTATTTGAGATGCTGTTAATCTGTGACCCTACCCCAACCTTGTCCTTGCAAGAGACATGTGCTGTGGTGACTCAAGGTTTAAAGGATTTTGGGCTGTGCAGGGTGTGCTTTGTTAAACAAGTGCCTGAAGGCAGCTTGCTGGTTAAAAGTCATCACCATTCTCTTAATCTCAAGTACCCAGGGACACACAACACACACTGCCGAAGGTTGCAGGGACCTCTGCCTAGGAAAGCTAGGTA
>NW_016875857.1:0-320 GCF_001698545.2 Rhinopithecus bieti
TTTATTTTCATTACAAGTTTATTTATATCATTTTAGACTCAGCATGTCCTTAGTTTTTACCCATTCATCAAACTGTTCTGCTGTGAGATAGCCAAGTTCAATAGCAGTTTCCTTGAAGGTTGGTCCATGTTTGTGTGCTGTCTTAGCAATCTTTGCTGCCTTGTCATACCCTATATGAGGATTGAGAGCTGTCACCAACATTTGAGACTCATTCATCAGCTTGTTGATCCTTTCTGTACTGGCCTGGATTCCCACCATGCAGTTTTCTGTAAAGGAAACTGAAGCATCCCCCAGCAGCCTGGCTGAGTGTAACACATTTT
>NW_016875858.1:0-1429 GCF_001698545.2 Rhinopithecus bieti
TTTAAATACAGAGTCTCACTCTGTTACCCAGGCTAGATTGCAGTGGTGTGATCTCAGCTCACTGCAACCTCTGCCTCCCGGGTTCCTGTGATTGTTGTGCCTTAGTCTTGCGAGTAACTGGGATTATAGGCGCATGCCACCACACCCAGCTAATTTTTGTATTTTTGGTAGAGAAGGGGTTTCATCTTGTTGTCCAGGCTGGTCTTTAACTCCTGGCCCCAAGCTATCCATCCGCCTCAGCCTCCCAAAGTGCTGGGATTACAGGCATGAGCCGCTGCACCTGGCCCCCATACAAATATTTTTTAGTCACCCAGGATGCAAGTACTATAGCTTTTTTTTTTTTTTTTGAGATGGAGTCTTGTTCTGTTTCCCAGGCTGGAGTGCAGTGGCATGATCTCAGCTCACCACAACCTCCGCCTCCCAGGTTCAAGCTATTCTCCTGCTTCAGCCTCCCGAGTAGCTGGGACTACAGAAGCGTGCCACCATACCTGGCTAATTTTTGTATTTTTATAGAGATGGGGTTTCCCTATGTTGGCCAGGCTGGTCCCGAACTCCTGACCTAGCGATCCACCTGTCTTGGCCTCCCAAAGTGCTGGGATTACAGGCGTGAGCCACTGCGCCCAGCCTAAGGACTATAGCTTCTGTGAGCCCTTCTTAAAGAAACTACTATAGACAAACTTCAGCCAAATAAAAGCTCAATGAAAAAATTGCAGTGTAACATCAATTCTACTTGTAGGATTCAGACCAAAACAGATCTCATGTTATGGTTGAAGATGAAAAGTTAAATCTGTAAATTCTGATGATGTAGAAGTGATGTAGCTATTAAAATTTTGGAGGGTGAGGTAGTGAGAAGGTATGAGATGACCTAAGTACTATGATTTCTTTAATAGTTAGAGACTGAGATACAAGAAACATTGAAATCTGGTATAAAAATAATAGATGGCATAAAAAAGGATGAGTTTGCGTCCTTTGTAGGGACATGGATGCAGCTGGAAACCATCATTCTTAGCAAACTATCACAAGAACAGAAAACCAAACACCGCATGTTCTCACTCATAGGTGGGAACTGAACAATGAGATCACTTGGACTCGGGAAGGGGAACATCACACACTGGGGCCTATCATGGGGAGGGGGGAGGAGGGAGGGATTGCATTGGGGAGTTATACATGATATAAATGATGAATTGATGGGTGCTGACGAGTTGATGGGTGCAGCACACCAACATGGCATAAGAATACATATGTAACAAACCTGCACGTTATGCACATGTACCCTAGAACTTAAAGTATAATAAAAAAAAAAAATTGTTAAAAAAAAAAAAATCTCACTTAGAAAATCTACGAACCAAAAATCTGTACAGACAGCCCAGAAAACTACAAGGAGGTTAAAAAAAATAAAAAAGTGAGGCAAAGCCTCTTTCTCTTGTAA
>NW_016875859.1:0-320 GCF_001698545.2 Rhinopithecus bieti
CGAGAACAGATAGATGGAGGTGACAGTGAGTTGTTCCTCAACAACTTGGTAATACAGGGAAAAGCTTATAGTAAAAAAACAAATGGAGAGAATTCACATATAATGAATAAGATAAACTTTATATCAGAGTCATCCAAGCAAGTATAAACATCTTAATTGAAAGTTTTAGAACACTCTAGACTTCAATTAGGGTAGGCTGGGTATAATGTAAGAAATCTAATAAGCAGTATCATATTCCATTTAAAAGATTCAGAGTAGAAGAAGAATTGGCCTGGAACCAACCAAAAGCAACTTCAACCACCAGAAGAATCAGGCGTTGA
>NW_016875860.1:0-319 GCF_001698545.2 Rhinopithecus bieti
ATGTGTTTTCTCATAGTAATATGTTTCTCATAGTACACAGTACAGTGTGGTAGTTTCTCATAGTACATAGTACAGTGTGGTAGGCAAAAACATGTTTATTAACAGGCCAAAATATCTGGTTTCTCTGTAAAAATAAGAAGCCAAAAGTACATAAACTTGAATTACTTATGTCCAGTAATTAATGTTTTAGTATTGTATCTTATTTATAAATGATCTAGATATTTAATGGAAATATTTTACTTAGCTTAACTTTAAGGTTAAAAATTACCAAAATATTTTGGAAACTACTATTAGGCAGATTTACTGTAAAAAACTTATT
>NW_016875861.1:0-319 GCF_001698545.2 Rhinopithecus bieti
ACCGGTTCACTCCAGCCTGGGCAACAGAGTGAGACCCTATCTAAAAAAAAAAAAAAAAAATGAAAAAAAAACACTATATTTTCTATTCAGTCCACTATTTTGATAACAGTTACTGTGTTATTAATATTTTACACTGTTTTCCATACTAAGTCTTTGAAACCCAGTGTGTAAAGAATCTTCAAGTACATCTCCATGTGGACGGGACACTCATGGCCAGTGGCTCCTCTGAGGGACAGTGTGGTCACGGCGATGGGTGGCGTGTCCTGCCTGTATGTAGAAGGTCCCTGTGTGGGTGTTTCCGCGAAGTCCCTGAGGGATG
>NW_016875862.1:0-1351 GCF_001698545.2 Rhinopithecus bieti
CTTTAAGTTCTAGGGTACAAGTGCATAACGTGCAGGTTTGTTACATATGTATACTTATGCCATGTTGGTGTGCTGCACCCATCAACTCGTCAGCACCCATCAATTCATCATTTATATCATGTATAACTTCCCAGTGCAATCCCTCCCTCCTCCCCTCCCCATGATAGGCCCCAGTGTGTGATGTTCCCCTTCCCGAGTCCAAGTGATCTCATTGTTCAGTTCACACCTATGAGTGAGAACATGCGGTGTTTGGTTTTCTGTTCTTGTGATAGTTTGCTAAGAATGATGGTTTCCAGCTGCATCCATGTCCCTAATCTTCCTATTTTTATGACATCAGTGTAAATAGTGGTTAGGTTTCAGGAAAATGATTTTCAGATAAACAGGCTTTTTAAAATTGATTTCACTTTGTCACTTACGTAAGTCATTGACACCTTCCTTCCTCAGTCCTATGGTTATCCCAGGGACTCTCTTTCAAATACCCAGTTTCCTTTCCTGTAATATATTTTACAAAGGTAATTGATACTTCATTTATTAACCTGAGGCAGTGACTATTAGGAAAAATTAAATGAGGAATTATTGGGCCTGTGATAGTTACAGTCTAGGAGATCAGGTTTCTGCACCAATAATAGAAGGTATTAAATATAAAAAAAAATAGCAATGGGGCCAGAGAAATGAATACTTTTTTACTTTCCACATATTATTAAGAATTATGTGATATTTGTTTCTCTGTATCTAGTTTATCACTTAACATAACGTTCTCCAGTTCCAGCCATGCTGTAGGAAATGACAGGAATTCATTCTTTTACATGACTGAATAATACAGTCAATTGTGTATATGTACAACATTTTCTTTATCTACTCATGCATTGATAGACACTTACATTGATTTCACATCTTGACTACCATGAATAGTACACAGAGACAGAAAAGAGAATGACCAGGTTACCAGAGGCTGAGAAGGGTAGGGAAGGGTGGAGATAAAGGGAAGATGGTTAATGGTTAAAAAAATACGGTTAAATGCATATGTAACAAACCTGCACGTTATGCACATGTACCCTAGAACTTAAAGTATAATAATAATAATAATAATAAGGTTAAATAGAAGGAAATTAATATGGTGTTTAGTAGCATAATAGGGCTTTTCTAGTTAACAATAATTTATATTATATTTCAAAACAACTAAAAGAGTTGAAATGGAACTTTCCTTTTTTTTTTTTTAATTATACTTTAAGTTCTAGGGTACATGTGCACAACATGCAGGTTTGTTACATATGTATACTTGTGCTGTGTAGGTGTGCTGTACCCATCAACTCGTCAGCACCCATCAACTCCTCATTTATATCAGGTATAA
>NW_016875863.1:0-2514 GCF_001698545.2 Rhinopithecus bieti
TACAGTTTTAAAAAAATCATGCAAAGCTATGATATATTCCCTGAAATTCAACTGTGAAGTTTCCTAGACATGCATATACTCTGCTGGTGAATACCCAAAATACTTTGTTTTGCAGATTTGGGTATTTCTTTTCTTCTTTTTCTTTTTTCTTTTCTTTTCTTTTCTTTTTTTTTTTTTTGAGATGGAGTCTCCCACTGTAGCCCAGGCTGGATTGCAATGGCATGATCTCAGCTCACTGCAACCTCTGCCTCCTGGGTTCAAGCGATTCTTCTGTCTCTGCCTCCTGAGTAACTGGGATTACAGGTGCATGCCGCCGCACCCAGCTAATTTTTTCTATTTTAGTAGAGACGGGATTTCACCATGTTGGCTAGGCTGGTCTCTAACTCCTGACCTTGTGATCCACCCGCCTCAGCCTCCCAAAGTGCTGGGATTACAGGTATAAGCCACAGCGCCTGGCCAGATTTGGGTATTTCTTCTACAGTTGCCTAGTAACAACAAAATTGGACACAACTGATTGAAGTTGATAAAGGTTGTCTTTACTGTCTTTCTGCCTTTCATTTTTTCTCCTCATGAAGGTCTCTCTCAGCATTTCCTTTTAGCAGTCGACTAACTTCCTGTTTTCTAACGCACCTCCTTTATGAGAAAAGAAAAAATAGTTATCATTTGTTAGAAGGTTACTATGTGTAGAGAACCACACTAAGTAAATTATATCTCCTTTAGTCTTTTTAACAGTCTTTTCAAGTAGATAGTGTTATCCTGGTTTTATAGGAGAGGATGTAAAGGCATAGAGATTATATATCTGAGGCTAAGGTCATAGTATTAGTGAGAACAGAGCTGGGATTGGAATTCTGATGAGGTAGGTCAGTCTCTAAATATGGCCATCAACAATTCCTCCCATCTCTGTACATGCCTGCAGTGTCTTAGATTAACAAGAGGAAATTATTTTCCCACCCCTTACTCTAGAAAACCTTCATAACTTGCTTTGCACAATAGAATAACATAGAAACAAGCTTCCAGGACTTTGGCATTTAGGCCTTAGGATAACTGGCAGCTTCTGCTTCTTAGGCCTTGGAATCTAGCCACTACGCAGTAAGGAAATTCAGGCTAGACTACTGAATGATTGGAGACCATATATAGAGGGGTTGAGAATAAGTAGGTCATAGTGTTGCACGTGTAAACCTCACAGCCTAGTGGGGGAGACAGCTCCATAAACCAAAAACCACAAAGCATTGTAATGTGTGTTGTACTAGAGGTAAGTAAAAAATGTTGTAGAAGCCAGAATAAAGTGGTAGCCTCTTGTGTGTGTGTGTGTGTGTGTGTGTGTGTGTGTGTAGAAGGTAGCTTCGTGGAAGTGGTGACAGCACTTGTCCCCCATCTTGAAGGGTATGTAGAGATTCCGTAGGTAGAAAAAGGCATCCCAGGCTAAGAGAACACTATTTGCAAAACTATGGAAGTGTAACAAAAAAAGACATGCTTAGGAAATGGTGAGTCAATAGTACTTTCTATAGTTTTGTTGATTCTTATACTTCTAAATTTTAACTGCTTTAAAAGACGTAAACTTTCTCATTGCAGCTTCCCAATCTGATAGATGTGGAGGGTGGATGTGAGGAAAGGCTTCCTCCACTGATCAGTGGAGAAGATTTTTTTTCTTTTCTTTTCTTTCTTTCTTTCTTTCTTTTTTTTTTTTTTTTGAGACAGACTCTTGCTCTGTCTCCCAGGCTGGAGTGCAGTGATGCGATCTCGGCTCACTGCAACCTTTGCCTCCCGGGTTCAAGCAATTCTCCTGCCTCAGCCTCCCGAGTAGCTGGGACTACAGGTACATGCCACCATGCCCAGCTAATTTTTGTATTTTTAGTAGAGACAGGGTTTCACCATGTTGGCCAGGCTGGTCTTGAACTCCTGACCTCATGATCCACCCACCTTGGCCTCCCAAAATGCTGGGATTACAGGCATGAGCCACCACGCCCGGCCAGGATTTGTTTTTATACATTCATTCCTCTTAGTTGATTTTTTTTGTTGTGATATTTGAATATACTGTATTAGTTTCCCAGGGCAACTGTAACAAATGACCACAAATGTGGTGGCTTAAAAGGACACAGGGTGGGGAACATCACACACTGGGGCCTGTTGTGGGGTGGGGGGAGAGGGAAGACATAGCATTAGGAGATATGCCTAATGTAAATGACGAGTTAATGGGTGCAGCACACCAACATGGCACATGTATACATATGGAACAAACCTGCACATTGTGCACATGTATCCTAAAACTTAAAATAAAAAAAAAAAAAAAAAAAAAAAAAAAAGGAAAAAAATCTATTCTCTCACAGTTCTGGAGGCCAGAAGTCTGAAATCAAGGTGTTGGCAGGGCCATGCTTCCTCTAAAGGTGCTGGAGGAAGGTCCTTCCCTGCGTCTTCCAGCTTCTGGTGGCTCCGGGTGATTTTTGGCTTGTGGCAGCATCATTTCTGTCTTTCTCTTGGTCTTCAATGGCCTCATCCTCTGTGTTTTCTCCTCTT
>NW_016875864.1:0-911 GCF_001698545.2 Rhinopithecus bieti
CCCTGCCCCGCCTTAACTGAGGACCTTCCACCACAAAAGAAGTGAAAATGGCCGGTCCTTGCCTTAAGCCATGATATTATCTTGTGAAATTCCTTTTCCTGGCTCATCTTGGCTCAAAAGCTCCCCACTGAGCACCTTGTGACCCCCCACTCCTGCCCGCCAGAGAACCCCCCTTTGACTGTAATTTCCTTTACCTACCCAAATCCTATAAAACGGCCCCACACTTATCTCCCTTTGCTGACTCTCTTTTCGGACTCAGCTCGCCTGCACCCAGGTGAAATAAACAGACATTTTGGTGCTGTGACTCGGATCAGGTGACCTCCCTTGGGAGATCAATCCCCTGTCCTCCTGCTCTTTGTTCCATGAAAAAGATCCACCTATGACCTCGAGTCCTCAGACCCAACAGCCCAAGGAACATCTCACCAATTTAAATCGGGTAAGCGGCCCCCTTTTTACTCTCTTCTCCAACCTCTCTCTCTGTCTCTCAACCTCTTTCTCCTTTGAATCTTGGCACCATCCTTCAATCTCTCCCTTCTCTTAATTTCAATTCCTTTCACTTTCTGGTAGAGACAAACGAGACACGTTTTATCCATGGACCCAAAACGCCGGCGCCGGTCACAGAATGTGGAAGGCAGCCTTCCCTTGGTGTTTAATCATTGCAGGGACGCCTCTCTGATTACTCACCCACGTTTCAGGGGTGTCTGACCACGCTGCAGGGACGCCTCCCTTGGTCCTTCACCCTAAGTGGCAAGTCCCGCTTTTCTGGGGAGGGGCAAGCACCCCAACCCCTACCCTCCCTGTCTCTACCCCTTCTCCGCTTTTCTGGGGAGGGACAAGAACCCCGACCTCTAATTTTGCGCCCTGACCTTATTTTTTGCCCCTCTTATTTTGCCCCCCAATACCTTAGTTCC
>NW_016875865.1:0-1649 GCF_001698545.2 Rhinopithecus bieti
TGGCAGGGCATTTGCACTTCTACTGTGGTGGAATGTCATCAGTTAAGGCGGGGCAGGGCATTTGCACTTCTACTGTGGTGGAATGTCATCAGTTAAGGCGGGGCAGGGCATTTGTACTTCTTTTGTGATTCTTCAGTTACTTCAGGCCATCTGGGCAGACGTGCAAGTCACAGGGGATGCGATGGCTTGACTTGGGCTCAGGGGCCTGACATTCCTGCCTTCTTATATTAATAAGAAAATAAAACAAAATAGTGTTGAAGTGTTGGGGTCGTGAAAATTTTGGCGGGGGGTGGTATGGAGAGAGAATGGGTGATGTTTCTCAGGGCCGCTTCAAGCGGGATTAGGGGCGGTGTGGGAACCTAGAGTGGAAGAGATTAAGCTGAAGGAAGATTTTGTGGTAAGGGGTGATATTGTGGGGTCGTTAGAAGAAGTATTTGTCGTATAGAACGATTGGTGATGGCTTGGATGCAGTTTTGTATGAATTGAAAACTAAACGGAAGACACAAGGTCTGAATAAGAAAAGGAGAGAAAACAGGTAATTAAAGGACTAAGAATTGGGAGGACCTAGGACATCTAATTGGAGTGCTTAAGGAGGCTCAGCATAGCCTTGCTAGCAAAGATTATTTATTTACTTTAAGAGGAAATTTAGAGTTTCAGTGGTTTGGGATAGCACTAGGAGATATCAGCTGTGATGGCTTGGAGAAACAGTGTACACTAGCAGTGTAAACCCGAGCATGGCATTTATGAGTAGTTGAGAAGGTGAATAGGAGTATGACTAGACAGAAGACAGAAGGGATGAAAGTTATTTGGGGTGCAGTCTAGTTGGTCTGGTGTCTGGAATGAGACTGGGACCTAATAAAAGGAGAGTCCACACAGGAGCTCACATGGGCTGGAACCCGTAGCATTCCGAGGACAGGCCTGAATTCTGAGAAAGGAAAGTGGTAAAAGTATTGTCTAGTCCTGTTTAAGTTGGTGGCTGAGCTTGGTGAGGTGTGTTTTAAAAGACTATTAGTCTGTTCTACCTTTCCTGAAGATTGAGGACGGTAAAAGATATAAAGGTTTCACTGAATACTAAGAGCCTGAGAAACTGCTCGGGTCATTTGACTATTAAGGGCTGGTCCGTTATCAGACTCTATAGAGGTAGGAAGGCCAAACTGAGGAATTAGGTCTGACAGAAGGGAAGAAATGACCGCGGTGGCCTTCTCAGACCCTGTGGGAAAGGCCTCTACTTATCCAGTGAAAGTGTCTACCTAGACCAAGAGGTATTTTAGTTTTCTGACAGGTGAGTAAAGTCAATTTGCCAGTCTTGGGCGGGGCAAATCCCCGAGCTTGATGTGTAGGAAAGGGTGGGGCCTGCACAATTCCTGAGGGGTACTAGAATAACAGATGGAACACTGAGAAGTGATCTCCTTGAGGATAGATTTCCATGACGGAAAGGAAATGAGAGGTTCTAAGAGACAGGCTAGCGGCTTGTAACCTCATGGAAGAGGTTATGAAATGACGGCAGAATAGAATGGGCCTGTGAGGCTGGAAGGAGATAATTTCCTTGGTCTAAGAACTATTTGCCTTGTGTGGGAAGAGATTGATAGGTGGAAGTTTCAGCGGGGAGTAGGTGGGAGTGGCCGATGTGAAGGAGGAAAACTGCCGTG
>NW_016875866.1:0-1653 GCF_001698545.2 Rhinopithecus bieti
TTTTGAGACAGTCTCACTCTGTTGCCCAGGCTGGAGTGCAGTGGCACAATCTCAGCTCACTGCAACCTCTGCCTCCCAGGTTCAAGTGATTCTCCTGCCTCAGCCTCCTGAGTAGCTGCGACTATAGGCGCATGCCACCACACCCGGCTTATTTTTGTATTTTTAGTAGAAACGAGTTTTCACCATGTTGCCTAGGCTGGTCTCGAACTCCTGACCTCAGGTGATCTGCCTGCCTTGGCCTCCCAGAGTGCTGGGATTACAGACGTGAGCTACTGCCCCGGCCCACAATCTTTTATTTTTAAAATCATACAAAATTATATCAGTTAGCTATAATTAAAAAATACTACATAACAAACTACTCTCAAACGTAGTGAGATACAATAATACCCATTTTATTCTCGTGTTCTTGGAAGAGTTCAGGTTAACTATATATTGGTCAGTTTGGACTTGGCTTGGCTGAGTCTCTGCTTCATACTGCATGTCCAATTACACTTTGGTCCTCACCGAAGCTGGGCTCAGGTATGCTCCATGTATATTCATTTTCGAGTCTAGGCTTAAAGAGCTCAGGCTGCCATAACAAAATATCATAGACTTGGTGACTTAAATAACAGAATTTATTTTCTCACCATTCTGGAGGCTGGATGTCCAAGATCAGGCTGCTAGCATGGTCAGGTTTTGGTGAAGGCTGTCTTCCTGTCTTGCAGATGGCCACCATCTTGCTGTGTGCTCACATAGGGCCTTTCCTCAGTGTGTGCACTCAGGGCAAACTCACTGGTGTTTCTTCTTATAAGGGCACTAATCTTACCATACCAGGCTCTACCCTCATGATCTTATCTAACCTTAATTACCTCTAGAGGTCCTATCTCCACCCTCCAACACATTGAAGGTTGGGAATTCAATATGTGAATTTGGGGAGGACATAAACAGTCCATAAGAGGCAGCTCTTCTAACGGCTGTGGCAGAAGTATGCAAGCAATAACTCGAGCATGTTTCAAATCTTCTTGCATCACATTTGTTAAGATCCCATTGGCCAAGGCAAATCACAGAGGAGCCAAGAGTCAAGGGGTGGGGAATAGCAAAAGTGGGAGGAGCAGCCTAGTGGCATGGCAAAAGGAGTAGAATAAGGAGGGGTGAAAACTGGGGCCAATAATTCTATCTACTGTGTATATGTATACATTTTCATTAAAACAATGATAGCAATTTGAGAATTATGGCTAACATTTATGTACTAAACTCTGTTGAGTGCATTAATGAACTCATTTAAACTTCAGCCTCAGTCCTATAAACTAGGTAGTATGAAGAGTCTCATGTTTATGGATAAGAAAATAGAAGCACAGAGAAATTAAGTAACTTGCTACAAGTTCAGGGATGTGGACAATGACAGGTTTGCTGTAGACCCTGTGTTCTTAAGTACTACATTAAATAGTAAAAGCTCCCCTTTGCCCTCTTTTCACGCCACTAATCCTATTCCACTTCTCACAGGTAACTTTCTGTCAAATGTTTGGGTTATAAACTTTAGAGCTGTCCATGTGCAAACATACATATTTACATGTATATTTGCACATATATATGCATATATAATATGTATATTTGCACATATAAATGCATATATATACAACTAATAAAACACAACTAGTTGCTGTGTATATATAT
>NW_016875867.1:0-521 GCF_001698545.2 Rhinopithecus bieti
TTCTACATAGAAGAGTTTGCTTCAGAGTGCAGCAATATTAGCCATAAACTAACCAGTACTTTAATTCCAGCTAACAAATCTTAAATGCAAGGCCCGAAAAGATCAGCCTATGTTCAAGTAACTTAACTGCATCACAGAAAAAAGCTCAAGAATATTTATAGGAATAAGAAAACACCCAGCAGCTAACAAGGTAAAATTCACAAAGCCTGGCATCCAAGTAAACATTGCCGAGCATTCAAACACTCAAGAAAACTCAACCCCAATATGAGGAGAAGAAACAATTAATTGAAACTGACACAGACGACAGAATTAGCAGGTGGAGGCACTGAGGCAGTTACTATAACTGTATTACACATGGTGAAGAAGTGGTAACAGAGACAGAACATGTTAACTAGAGACACAAAATACTTCAAAGACCCAAAATGAACTTTTAGATATGAAAACTATAATGACTTAAATGAGAAATACACTGGATGTGATTAACAACAGGTTAGATACTGCAGAAAAACAACCAGTGAACT
>NW_016875868.1:0-918 GCF_001698545.2 Rhinopithecus bieti
TTTTGCCCATTAGTATGACATCGGCTGTGGGTTTGTCATAAATAGCTCTTATTATTCTGAGATATGTTCCATCAATACCAAATTTATTGAGAGTTTTTATCATGAAGGGCTGTTGAATTTTATTGAAGGCCTTTTCTGCATCTATTGAGATAATCATGTTTTTTTTTTTGTTTTGTTTTGTTTTTTTGAGATGGAGTCTCACTTTGTCACCCAGGCTGGAGTGCAGTGGCCCGATCTAGGCTCAGTGCAAGCTCTACCTCCCAGGTTCAAGCCATTCTCCTGCCTCAGCCTCCGAGTAGCTGGGACTACAGGCACGCACCACCACGCCCAGCTAAATTTTTGTATTTTTAGAGATGGGGTTTCACCATGTTAGCCAGGATGGTCTCGATCTCCCAACCTCGTGATCCACCTGCCTCGGCCTCCCAAAGTGCTGGGATTACAGGTGTGAGCCACCGCATCCAGCAATCATGTGGTTTTTGTCGATGGTTCTGTTTATGTGATAGATTACATTTATTGATTTGCCTATATTGAACCAGTCTTGCATCCCAGGGATGAAGCTGACTAAGATTGTCTTTTTTTGTTGTGTCTCTGCCAGGTTTTGGAATCAGGATGATGTTGGCCTCATAAAATCAGGTAGGGAGGACTCCCTCTTTTTCTTTTTCTATTGATTGGAATAATTTCACAAGGAATGGTACTAACTCCTCCTTGTACCTCTGGTAGAATTCGGCTGTGAATCCATCTGGTCCTGGACTTTTTTTGTTGGTAGGCTATTAATTATTGCCTCAATTTCAGAGCCTGTTATTGGTCTATTCAGAGATTCAACTTCTTCCTGGTTTTAGTCTTAGGAGAGTGTATGTGTTCAAGAATTTATCCATTTATTCTAGGTTTTTTAGTTTATCTGTGTAGAGGAGTTTATAG
>NW_016875869.1:0-200 GCF_001698545.2 Rhinopithecus bieti
AAAATATGTGGGATGCTGATAAAGCAGCGCTTGGAGAAAAGTTTATAGCACTAAACACCTGTTTTTAAAAAAGAAAAAAAAAACAAGAAAGGTCTCAAGTCAATGATCTTGCTTTATACCTTAAAAAAAAAAAAATCTAGAAAAAAAGGACAGCAAAACCCAAAGTAAGCAGAAGAAATGAGGTAATAAAGATCGAGTAG
>NW_016875870.1:0-1389 GCF_001698545.2 Rhinopithecus bieti
TTTCCCCACTTGCCTCAAACTTACTAAATTTTCTTAACTATCTCATACTCTCCAGCCTTTCCAGGATTATCCTTCTGTGTTTTGTCCATATTCCAACAAATGCTTCCATTCCTCATTCCTATACTAATACTGTGCCTTATTTTATTCTTCATCCATACGTCCAAATACCAACCATAGGCCCCGAACTTAACGACGCCCCTTAACAGCAGGAAGTAGCCAGACAGACCATGGCGATCCTTATCACTATTATCAATAACAGCTTGGACTGTTTGGACGAAGGGAGGCAAGATGGCGCACTTCCGGGTTCTTTATCACCAACTTTTCCGGCGCGGGCAAAACTGCAGCTGGCGCCTGGGATGGTGCAGACAAACCGGGCATGCACCAGGTGACATCAATCCGAAGAGATGAAGATTTACCTGGTCGCACCTGCGGAACGCTCCCCCGACACGCCCTTGCCCCGCCTATTGCCCTCCCACTCCCAGAAAAGCCGCTTCTGGCCAGCGCCCCACGTGGACTTCCCAGCCCCCAGTCAGGACTTTATCAGGAACTCCGCCCGAGAGTTCACCGGGCGACTCTCTTGGCCTCCTTTGCCGGAGGCCGACAGACCTCTCCCTACCCACCTTCTTCCCTGAAGCTAGGTGACCAAAAATAAATTTGCAGTTTTGCTCCTACCCTTGCCTGCTCACTGGTTCTTTTGTGTCCGCTCTGGCGGTCTTAGAAAAAACAAATCAGCTTCTTTCACGTTTTTAATTGAGGATATTTCCTTTCTTAGCGTAGGCCTCAATGCGATCCAAAATAGCCTTTCTCAGATTCCTCAAAAACAGTATTAATGGACTGTTCCATGAAACGTAAGTGTAACTCTCTGAGATGAATTCATACATCACCAACAAGTTTCTAAGAAAGCTTCTTTCTAGTTTTTCTCGGAGGATATTTCCTTGTCACCATCAGCTGCATACCACTAAGAACTATCCCATTCCAGATTTCAAGAAAACTGTGTTAGCAAAATGATCACTGAAGAGAAAAGGATAACTGTGTGAGTTACATTGAAACGTTGCTATGAAGTTTATCACAACGCTTCTTTCCAGTTTTGATCTGAGCATATTTCCTTTTTCACCATAGCCCTCAATGAGCTCCCAAATATCACTTTGCACAATCCATGACAATAGTGTTAGCAAACTGTTACAAGAAGGGAAAGGTGGAAGTCTGCATGATGAAGTCACACATCAGAAAGCAATCTCTCAGAAAGCTTCTCTCTAGTTATTATCTGAGGATATTTCCTTTTTCACCATGGACCCCTATGGGCTCCCAAATATCACTTTGCAGATCCTACAAAAAGAGTGTTAGCAATCTGCTTCCTGAGGTCTAAGTTGTAACACTGTGAGATGAATT
>NW_016875871.1:0-1430 GCF_001698545.2 Rhinopithecus bieti
GTCTCTGTCCTGAACGGGTCTCCCGAGCCACTTGGTGACTCAAAGGTGGGCCTTGGACCTGCGCAGGATTTTTGGCCGAGGGAGGTAAGGAGGAGACAAGGGCACTTACCCCAGAGAGGCCGTGAGAGTGAGGGAAGCGGGTCTCAGGTCCTGGTCCGTCCGCGGCGTGGAAGCAGGAGGAGGTTCTTCAATCCTTAGAGGCCTGAGGAGGAGTCTCCTCCTGGGTTTCTGCACCAACTGATTTGCTTTCTAGGAAACTGATTTGCTTTCCAGGAAACTGATTTGCTTTCCAGGAAACTGATTTGCTTTCCAGGCTCACCAGGGTGAGTATTAAAGGACCAGCGAGTAGGCAAGGCTAGGAGCAAAACTGCAAATTTATTTTTTTGGTCAGCCAGCTTTGTGGAGGAGGGGTGAAGTCCGTCGGTCTCCGGCAGGGGAGGCCAAGGGAGTCGCCCAGTGGAGCTCTCGTGCAAGGTTCCTAATGCAGTCCCCACAGGAGTGGGGGCTGAGGAAGTTCACACCAGGCGCCCACTGGGACCGGCTTTTATGTCCTGGGCCTGGGAGTGGGAGGGCAGTGGGTGGGACATAGGCGGGTCGGGGGCCGGGAGGTAGGCGTTTCTAGGCGGGTTCTGGTTTTTCTCCGTCGGAGGTCGGGTTGCGCCTGCTCAGTCGACCTGTGTCTTTCCCGGGCGCAGGAAAGTTGACGGTGAAGAACCCAGAACTGCGCCATCTTGCCTCTGTTCCTCCAAACAGACAAACAAGCACTAAGGGAATTCACTACCACTAGGCCAGCCTTACAGGAGATCCTTAAGGGAGTTCTAAACATGGAGATGAAAATATAATGCCTGCTACCACAAAACCACAGTTAAGTACATAGCCCACAGACTCTATCAAGCAACCCCACAATAGAAACTACAGAGCAACCAACTAAAAACTTCAAGACAGAATTGCAATTTTACATATTTTTATTAACCTTTAATGTAAATAGTCTAAACACCCCATGTAAAAGGCACAAAGTGGCGAGTAGGAATTAACACAGAAACAGAAAACCATATACCACATGTTCTCACTTACAAGTAGAAGCTAAATATTAGGTACACATGGACATAAAGATGACAACAATAGAAACTGGGGACTAGTAGAGATGCGAAGATGGAGGTGGGCGATGGTTGAAAAATGTGAGTGACAGCCTCATTGGTACCCCAAACTTCAGTATTTTGCAATACTCCCAGGTCACAAACTTGCACATGTATCCCCTGAATCTAAAACAAAAGTTAAAATAAAGGATGTTTTGCATTTTTTAAAATTTATTTTATTTTTTATTTTTTATTCAGTTTTTTTTTTATTTTTTTATTTTTTTATCACATGTATCCCCTGAATCTAAAGTAAAAGTTAAAATAAAGGATGTTTTGCAGTTTGCAGATGTTTTT
>NW_016875872.1:0-1316 GCF_001698545.2 Rhinopithecus bieti
TCACAAATCCACAGGCAATATCATACTGAACAGGCAAAAACTGGAAGCTTTTCCTTTGAAAACCGGCACAAGACAAGGATGCTCTCTCTCACCACTCCTATTCAACATGGTGTTGAAAGTTCTGGCCAAGGCAATCAGGCAAGAGAAATAAATAAAGGGTATTCAATTAGGAAAAGAGGAAGTCAAATTGTCCCTGTTTGCAGGTGACATGATTGTGTATTTAGAAAACCCCATTGTCTCAGCTTCAAACCTCCTTAAGCTGATAAGCAACTTCAGCAAAGTCTCAGGATACAAAAACAATGTGCACAAGTCACAAGCGTGTCTATACACCAGTAACAGACAGAGAGTCAAATCATGAGTGAACTCCCGTTCACAATTGCTTCAAAGAGAATAAAATACCTAGGAATCCAACTTACAAGGGATGTGAAGGACCTCTTCAAGGAGAACTACAAACAACTGTTCAACGAAATAAAAGAAGACACAAACAAATGGAAGAACATTCCATGCTCATGGATAGGAAGAATCATTATCGTGAAAATGGCCATACTGCCCAAGGTAATTTACAGATTCAATGCCATCCCCATCAGGATACCAATGGCTTCCTTCAAAGAACTAGAAAAAACTACTTTAAAGTTCATATGGAACCAAAAAAGAGCACGCATTGCCACGACAATCCTAAGCCAAAAGAACAAGGCTGGAGGCATCACGCTACCTCACTTCAAACTATACTACGAGGCTACAGTAACCATAACAGCATAGTACTGGTACCAAAATAGAAATATAGACCGATGGAACAGAACAGAGACCTCAGAAGTAACACCACACATCTATAACCATCTGATATTTGACAGACCTGATGAAAACAAGAAATAGAGAAAGGATTCCCTATTTAACAAATGGTGCTGGAAAAACTGGCTAGTCATATGTAGAAAGCTGAAACTGAATTCAAGATGGATTAAAGACTTAAATGTTAGACCTAAAACCATAAAAACCCTAGAAGAAAACCTAAGCAATACCATTCAGGACACAGGCATGGGTAAGGATGTCATGACTAAAACACCAAAAGCAATGGCAACAAAAGCCAAAATAGACAAATGGGATCTAATTAAACTAAGGAGCTTCAGCATGGCCAAAGAAATTACCATCAGAGTGAACAGGAAACCTACAGAATGGGAAAAAATTTTTGCAATCTACTCATCTGACAAAGGGCTAATGTACAGAATCTACAAAGAACTTAAACAAATTTACAAGAAAAAAACCCCACAAAAAGTGGGCAAAGGATATGAACAGACACTTCTCAAAAGAAGACATTTATG
>NW_016875873.1:0-918 GCF_001698545.2 Rhinopithecus bieti
CCTGATGCTGAGATTTCTAAAGACGCCACCCAAAGAGCAGTATTCTAATCGAAGACCATTGTTAACGAACCAGATCTCTTCCTGGCTGACTCCTAGTCTTCATCTCCTAATTATATTCATCTGCTCCTTCTTTGGTCCTAACTTTCAAAATGGCTTTCAGCACAGACCAATCCCAAAGACGAGCTGGAAGCCAGCATTGACATAAAAGTCGGCAGTATTATCATTTTGAGGCAAGTCACGAAGTATTTATTGTTTGCTGCATTTCCACTTCTGCCCTTGACTCTAGACCCAAAGTAGAATTGCAGTGGTGATGCAGTGACATCATACACGCAGACACTGGTGCAAAGCAGTATCTCGTTCAACATTAAGATCGTGGCACTGACAGCAAGGCTTAGAAAAATTCCCGAAAGATAGGGTCGAGAGCACTGGTGTCAACTAAAAAAGGTTTCTTGGTAAAGAGTGGCTTTGACAGCCCCCCACATGGGAAGTGAGCAGAGGCTGCAACAACCTAGCAGGGGCCAGGATGCAGCCACAAGCGTGGCTTCTGTGAGGAGGCTTATTACATGACAGCAGCCAATAACTTATTTTGAGAGGCAGCCTACACTTGGGTCCTAGGTGGAGGTGCTGTCACTGAGTAGGATGAGAGGATAGGAACCTCTAACAGTTTTATAGCAGGAGGGACATGGCACAGATTGGTTTAGAAAAAAGGAATCTGTACACATTTGCTTATTTGTTTATTTATTTATTTAGAAGGAGTCTTTCTCTGTTGCCCAGGCTGGAGGGCAGTGGTGCAATCTCAGCTCACTGCAAACTTCGCCTCCCAGGTACACCCTGGGAAGTACAACCTCAGCCTCCCACGTAGCTGGGATTACAGGCACCCACCACTGTGCCCGGCCTAACTTTTGTATTTTTTTTTTT
>NW_016875874.1:0-860 GCF_001698545.2 Rhinopithecus bieti
TTATGTATTCATTTTGTTTTGTGTGTGTGGTTGGCTTTGTGTATGTGTGTCTGCGCACAGGCAAGTGTATGTCAAGAGGGTAAAATAATCAAAGCCTCCACACTATGGTGGCTTCAGATTAAATATCAAGCTTTTACTTTGCTTTGGGGGAGACAACATAGATTGACCTTGAGTGAGCTGGCACAAGAGCATTCAGGGACTTGGAGCCTCCTGAGGACTCTCCCTGGTCATATTTGTATTGTTGCCAGAAAAGACGGTGCTGATCCAGACCCCAGGAGCAGGTTCTTGGATCTCACATAGGAATGAATTCAAGGCAAGTCACAGAGCACAGTGACATAAGCAAATTTATTGGAAACTACTCTGTTAGAGAATAGGGCATCCTCAGAAAGCAGGAGGAGGAGGGTGCTGGCCTTTGTTAGTACCTTCCTTAAGACTGGGCACTAGCAAACCAGCAGGAGCTATGATTAAACTTAGAATTGTGCAGATGTGCTAACTAACGATAGGGGCTATTGATGTTATCAATGACCATTAGTCCTTTAAGGAAACTGTTCTCATTAATGTTATCTTTAAGCAAAGTGAGCAGCACTCTTAGGACACCTGGATATTCCACAGGCCAGGTGAAATATGTTCTGTATAGCCATACATATTCTGTAATTATAATTAGTGGTCAACTAGAAATATGCCTATTTTCAGACTATAAGTATTAACCTTAGAGGTGCCTTGTGAGTGCCAAGCTATTCGCTTCAAGATGGAGTCATGCTATCATATTTTATTAAGCCAGAGACCTGGCAAACAGGTGTTCCTCTAACAGTATCTTCAACATTCACATGTCTGACACCAACGTTCATTACATGTTCTAT
>NW_016875875.1:0-1336 GCF_001698545.2 Rhinopithecus bieti
AGGCCCTTCCGCCAGGCAAGAAGAGAAACATCCCTCTCAGATCCAGAGGGAGGGACTGGTTCAGCTCCAGAGTTTTTGGGTCAACTTCACCCACTGGAATGAAAGCTGAGTGGGTGAAGGGACAGAAACGTGTGCCTGACTCAGGAGGGTTGGTTCAGGGAAACAAAAGGCTGCAGGCCGCTTGCCATCCAGTTGGTGAGGACCCCAGATGGGGAGGAATAACCAGGCCTGAAAAGGCCTCTTCTCAGTGGGAATCGGCTGAGGCAGGAGTGGGAAAGGAGGGACAGCGGGTACTGGGAAAACCTTTTCAAGCAAAGGTTTCCTGGGGTTCAGATGTGGGGAGGTTTTGAGGATGGGAGGGTGGGGCTGGTGAGCAGTGGGGAGGCATCCAGAGTAAGCGTTCGGTGCTCCACTGTGCCTGTGTGGGAAGCAGGGCTCAGAGCCCCAAGCCAGCAGAAGGCTAGGAGAGAGGCAAGGGGCCCTCTGGGAATGAGGTACCCTTGAGGCAGTAGTGCCCAGGCGGGCAGAGGAGCCCTCGTGCCCTGTCGGTGGGGTCCTTGATGGCGGCTCCTCCCTTGCACCAGTGCCCTGCAGCGCAGTCTCCTGGGGAAGAGGACAGCTGGTCAGCCTTCTCTGTGGTCCTCAATGGAGATCACAGCACCAGGCGCCTGACGGCTTGCACTGTCCCCACACCTCGACCATAGGCTGCAGGGGTCCCTGACCCAAAGCCAGCCTGGCACAGGGCTCTGGGAAGAGCAGGGTCCTGAACTGCCTCCACCAATGCCTGCTTCAGTCAGCTCCAAGCTCCTGGGTCAAAGCCCTGTGGTGTCTGGCCCAGTTCGAGGTGTGGCCTCCTCGGAGACCATCAGCGGCTGGGCCTGGATTTTCCTTATGGATTAAAACATTTCCAGTCATTTCACAAGGAAGCCACCAAAATGACCCAAGAAAGCGTCCCGCCCGCCAACACCTAAATCACTGGACCAAGGGGAAGAGAGATGCTAAGACCCTTGGGAGGAACCCCTGGCTGGCGTTGGGAGGAGACGGAGCCTGTGCTGTGAGTGGGTGTCTGGGTGTAGCGCTGCTTCAGGAAGGGTTGAGGTGTGTGGGCTTGCAGCGCTGGGTGACATCAGAAGCAGGTGGATAGCTTTCTAGGACCAGGCACTGAGGACTGACCCCACATCTCCTGCATTCCTAGGGTGAGGGCTGGGGACACGGTGCTTTCAATAGTCACTGGAGTGTGAGTGAAGGAAGGGGTATTTGGAAAGCAGTGAAAACACAGACCTCATCTTATCCCAGTAAGTCCATGCTGCTCTGATCCTTGGTCAGCAATCCAGAG
>NW_016875876.1:0-1314 GCF_001698545.2 Rhinopithecus bieti
AGACAGAAACAAACGCACGATTATTATTTTACTTAGTTCAATATGTTACTTTCCAAACTATAAATGGCAAACAAACACTATTAAGTTAATTATGGAGATGCCATGCTGTAATCTCTTAAATTCATGCCTTTTTCTATAAATTGGATCAGGGCTGAAAGATTTTGTATATGTCCAATTACCAAAACACTACAATAAAATTCAGAAGTTCTAGAAAATTCAAGAGGATGAACCAAGTTGTCCATTTCTGGATACACAATTCTCCCCACTAATTTTCTTAAAATCTGTAGCAGAAGCTTTTTGACTCCAAATTCTCTAGCCATAAACAGCTGAATACTTTCATCAAATGGGTTACAAAAACAGTTCAAAAGTTTTCCAGTGTTCTTTACATATAACTAGATAAATGGTACACACTCATTATTTGTTAAACCAGGTGTAGTTACAAGAGACTCCAAGATCTCCCAATTACAGGTTGTCTTTAAATTTGGGGGGTTCCCATAGCAGGCCATTTTGTTGTAAGAGGTATTTACATACTATAAGCAGGATCTCACTCATTACAATATATATTTTTTTCTATTTATTTTCCTTGCCAAGAGAAACTTTAGAGAAGTTTAAGTGGCAATACAAATTTGTTTGTAAAAGTGGAAGTGGTGTGAAGGAGAATAAATATTAGATACCTGTTTCTATGGCTTGGGCTTCGTTGGTCTTCCACTGCTCCGCTACATCATTTGCTAATGGATCATCTGGATTGGGAGCACTTAACAAGGCCTGGATCGATAGCAGAACTGTGCGGATCTGCAGTGCTGGGGACCACTTATCTATGAAGGCAACAGGCCCAGTATGATGAAGCATGAAAAAACAGGCCCAGACCTGCTTCACTTCCCTCCCGCAGACCTCTCTGGTCTTTGTATATTTACATTCTAAACATGGAATGCTTAAGAGAAAAAGGAGAAAGCTTAATAATAGCATATGCTGATAAAGATAACACTTACCTTTCAAAATATCTAAACATATTCTTCCCAACTTGTCTACATTAGGATGATAAATTTTGGTCATGAAACGTACTTTAGGGGCTGCCATTGGGTATTCTTCAGGAAGGAATAGTTCAAGTTTAAAAGTCCCTCCCTCAAAGGGGAATCTTGAGGGCCAGCAATGACCACATGAAAATAACGGGCGTTGCTCTCATCTGGTTCTGCTTTGATGCCAGGAACTGGTTCTGCCAGCAAACGCTGGGTTTCCTACAACAGAAAAACAAACACATTTGTGAAACAAATGTCATTTTACTAGACACCAAAAGTAAAATTAGAAAGTTCATCT
>NW_016875877.1:0-1320 GCF_001698545.2 Rhinopithecus bieti
GGGCCCTCCCGCCAGGCAAGAAGAGAAAGGTCCCTCTCAGGTCCAGAGGGAGGGACTGGTTCAGCTCCAGAGTTTTTGGGTCAACTTTACCCACTGGAATGAAAGCTGAGTGGGTGAATGGACAGAAACCTGTGCCTGACTCAGCAGGGTTGGTTCAGGGAAACAAAAGGCTGCAGGCCGCTTGCCATCCAGTTGGTGAGGACCCCAGATGGGGAGGAATAACCAGGCCTGAAAAGGCCTCTTCTCAGTGGGAATCGGCTGAGGCAGGAGTGGGAAAGGAGGGACAGCGGGTACTGGGAAAACCTTTTCAAGCAAAGGTTTCCTGGGGTTCAGATGTGGGGAGGTTTTGAGGATGGGAGGGTGGGGCTGGTGAGCAGTGGGGAGGCGTCCAGAGTAAGCGTTCGGTGCTCCACTGTGCCTGTGTGGGAAGCAGGGCTCAGAGCCCCAAGCCAGCAAAAGGCTAGGAGAGAGGCAAGGGGCCCTCCGGGAATGAGGTACCCTTGAGGCAGTAGTGCCCAGGCGGGCAGAGGAGCCCTCGTGCCCCGTCGGTGGGGTCCTTGATGGCGGCTCCTCCCTTGCACCAGTGCCCTGCAGCACAGTCTCCTGGGGAAGAGGACAGCTGGTCAGCCTTCTCTGTACTCCTCAATGGAAATCACAGCACCAGGCGTCTGACGGCTTGCACTGTCCCCACACCTCGGCCATAGGCTGCAGGGGTCCCTGACCCAAAGCCAGCCTGGCACAGGGCTCTGGAAAGAGCAGGGTCCTGAACTGCCCCCACCAATGCCTGCTTCAGTCAGCTCCAAGCTCCTGGGTCAAAGCCTTGTGGTGTCTGGCCCAGTTTGAGGTGTGGCCTCCTCGGAGACTGGATTTTCCTTATGGATTAAAACATTTCCAGTCATTTCACAAGGAAGCCACCAAAATGACCCAAGAAAGTGTCCCGCCCGCCAACACCTAAATCACTGGACCAAGGGGAAGAGAGATGCTAAGACCCTTGGGAGGAACCCCTGGCTGGCGTTGGGAGGAGACGGAGCCTGTGCTGTGAGTGGGTGTCTGGGTGTAGTGCTGCTTCAGGAAGGGTTGAGGTGTGTGGGCTTGCAGGGCTGGGTGACATCAGAAGCAACTGGATAGCTTTCTAGGACCAGGCACTGAGGACTGACCCCACACCTCCTGCATTCCTGGGGTAAGGGCTGGGGACACGGTGCTTTCAATAGTCACTGGAGTGTGAGTGAAGGAAGGGGCATTTGGAAAGTAGTGAAAACACAGACCTCCTCCTATCCCAATAAGTCCATGCTGCTCTGATCCTTGGTCAGCAATCCAGGG
>NW_016875878.1:0-1430 GCF_001698545.2 Rhinopithecus bieti
TATATACCCAAAGGATTATAAATCGTGCTGCTATAAAGACACATGCACACGTATGTTTATTGCAGCACTATTCACAATACCAAAGACTTGGAACCAACCCAAATGTCCATCTGTGATAGACTGGATTAAGAAAATGTGGCACATATATACCATGGAATACTATGCAGCCATAAAAAAGGATGAGTTCATGTCCTTTGTAGGGACATAGATGAAGCTGGAAACCATCATTCTGAGCAAACTATCGCAAGGACAGAAAACCAAACACCACATGTTCTCACTCATAGGTGGGAATTGAACAGTGAGAGCACTTGGACACAGGGTGGGGAACGTCACCCAATGGGGTCTGTCGTGGGGCGGGGGGATGGGGTAGGGATAGATGGGATAGGGATAGCATTAGGAGATATACCTAATGTAAATGACAAGTTAATGGGTGCAGCACACCAACATGGCACATGTATACATATGTAACAAACCTGCACCTTGTGCACATGTGCCCTAGGGCTTAAAGTATAATTTAAAAAAAGAAAAGAAAATACAACAACAACAACAAAACTGTCAGAGCATTCTCTCTGGCATCAGAACCAGCTCCCTGGCCTGAGTAGCTGGGAGTGGGTGGATAGGGTGTCTGGCTGGAATCACCCATACTAGTCTCTTCCCAGTGCACCTGCTGCTACCGCTGAGGATGGAAAGCAGAATCTTTCTGGAATGTCCAATGTGCAGGGGTCTGGAAGGTGAGAAGCAAGGCAGTTGTGAAGGCTTGGGTTTTTTTTTTGTTTTTGTTTTTGTTTTTTCCAGCATCATTTGCCAAGGTCCCAGGGCATGGCCACCAGCTTGATCGGGTTGAGACTGCTGGGGCAGGCATCCATCTCTCTAGCTCTGAAGTGTAGGTGAAACCCAACTCTGCATCAGTGCTGGCAGCTTCCAATCAAGGCAGCATGGCTTTGGAATCACACCTGACCAGAGTTTAAGGAAGCTTCCCCTTTACCAAACCAGGTCTATAGTCACCCACTTTTACTGTGAAGATTCAGCCCAGTGATTCTGCAAGCCACTTAATAAATCCATTTTTTTAACTGGCTGAACCAGTTCAGTTCTCTGCAACTGATCTCTGACTGCACAGGGCCCTAACTTATTATATTTGTAGATATTGTAGTGCTGCCTGTTCTGTGCGTTTCAGAAAATAGGACAAGTGCTGGCAGGTATAGTTTGATGACTTTTGGAGGCTTGGCAGTGAGCTGGAAGTGTGGTTTTCAAACTATGTTCTAGAGAACATGGAAGTTCTGTATTATAAATACTGCAATTTCATGTAAGATCTCATTTGAAAAATGAGCTGATGCTAAACTGGTAAAAAAAAAAAAAAGTACAATAAAGTAAAACCGATACACAATAAAATTAAATAGGCCAGTAGTATGGGAAAAAAACGGAGGGAGGGT
>NW_016875879.1:0-616 GCF_001698545.2 Rhinopithecus bieti
TCTTTTAAATGGGGATTTCTTTTATAGATGTAAATTTTCCTTACGCAAGGGTAACTTCTACTCTGTTTTCAGAACTTCCTTTTTTAGCATTTTTTCAAAGTAATCAGCTCAGAATAATTCTTATGCCAAAGGGACATATTTTGGGGTGGCATTTCTGGTTTCCTACCATCATATTTTGGGGTGGCATATTCTGGTCTTACACACTGTCTTCCACGAGCAATGAAAAGAGTTCTTGTTTTTCCTCCAGCAATTTGTCATTTTTTAAGAGTTTAGCAGTTCCAACAGATACAGACCAGCTGTGCTATCTCATTGTGGTTTTCAGTTCTCTAGTACATTTAGCATCTTTTTGTATGTTTACTTGCCATCCGTAGATCGTCTTTGGTGAGGTGTCTGTTCAGAACTGTGTGCATTTTTTTTTTTGAGACGGAGTCTCGCTCTGTCCACCAGGCTGGAGTGCAGTGGCGCTATCTCGGCTCACTGCAAGCTCCGCCTCCCGGGTTCCCGCCATTCTCCTGCCTCAGCTTCCCGAGTAGCTGGGACTACAGGTGCCCGCCACGGCGCCCGGCTAACTTTTTTTTTTGTATTTTTAGTAGCGACGGGGTTTCACCGTGGTCTC
>NW_016875880.1:0-1431 GCF_001698545.2 Rhinopithecus bieti
CTCCCTCTCCCCCCTCCCTGTGATAGGCCCCGGTGTGTGATGTTCCCCTTCTTATCAGCAGGGTCTTTATGACCTGTATCTTGTGCCAACCTCCTACCTCCTCCTGTGACTGAAACGCCTAACCTCCTGGGAATATAGCCCCAGTAAGTCTCAGCCTTATTTTACGCAGCACCCTATTCAAGATGGAGTAGCTCTGGTTCAAATGCCTCTGACAATACTACAGTTATTCTCATTCTACAAAACAAGGCTGTGAACAAAGGCTCAGATTTAGGTAGACTGGAGCAAAGTAACTAAGTCCCTTCAAGTAAGTGGCAGAGCCAGGCAACTGACTTTGACCCCAGGCAACTAGACTTGAGAGTATATGCTAGCATTCAAGGATAACTTTTATAAGAGGACATAATCATGACACACAAATAAAAGATAAAATGTCAAAAAATTATTTAACTTATTACCTAATGAGAGAAAGACTAGTTTTGACATGGTTCAAAAGGAATCTCTATAGTCAGATAAGGAAAGCAGCAGTGAATTTACAAATGATTGCAGAACTAGCGAAAGCAGTCAATATCCACAGAGCAATAATCAATTCCATTTTTCCAAACTCAATTTGCTGTTCTATGGACAGGAATTATTTGCATTTCTATCAGCCTTCTTAAAGAGCTGTGAAATAGACTAGACCATGACAAACAAAGGCAAAGCTAGCCTGGTTGGATAGTCAGGACACCCACTGAATTTCAGAGTTTTTCACAATGTTATTTATACTATTGATCATGTTGCTATATACTGTCTCTCTAAATAAGAAAAGTAAAAACAAGGAAGTGACTATTTAGAGGGAAGAGCTCAGTTATGGTGGAAACATCCTTGATTTCTAACACTGTCTTTCTAGCACATGTTAATGCAACGTAAGGTCTCAATAGGTACCAGTTAATGTTGCTGTGTTAATTCAGAGACTGACTGACCAACACTCTGGGCTATAACTCTATGCCCCAGATTGGGGTAAAAAGGAAGTGTAGTTTTGGTGATGGAGAAACTGTGTGTAATTGGCAATTTCATAAATATTTTTGGCCCAAATACTGATAGCAGCAAATTTCCAATTGACAATTCTTACTGACATATTTTGCTCCAGACAAAACTCCCAAGTTTAACTTCTGCCTTTCAGTTTTTCCTTTTAACATCTTTAAATGAAAACAACTAGGCAATACCATTCAGGACATAGGCATGGGCAAGGACTTCATGTCTAAAACACCAAAAGCAATGGCAACAAAAGCCAAAATTGACAAATGGGATCTAATTAAACTAAAGAGCTTCTGCACAGCAAAAGAAACTACCATCACAGTGAACAGGCAACCTACAGAATGGGAGAAAATTTTTGGAATCTACTCACCTCACAAAGGGCCAATATCCAGAATCTACAAAGAACTCAAACAAATACAC
>NW_016875881.1:0-615 GCF_001698545.2 Rhinopithecus bieti
TCACAATTGCTTCAAAGAGAACAAAATACCTAGGAATCCAACTTACAAAGGGATGTGAAGGACCTCTTCAAGGAGAACTACAAACTAGTGCTCAATGAAATAAAAGAGGACATTTGAGGAATCGCCACACTGTCTTCCACAATGGTTGAACTAGTTTACAGCCCCTTGAACAGTGTAAAAGCATTCCTACTTCTCCACATCTTCGCCAGCATCTGTTGTTTCCTGACTTTTTAATGATTTCCATTCTAACTGGTATGAGGTGGTATCTCACTGTGGTTTTGATTTGCATTTCTCTGATGGCTAGTGATGATGAGCATTTTTTCATGTGTCTGTTGGCTGCATAAATGTCTTCTTTTGAGAAGTGTCTGTTTATATACTTTGCCCACTTTTGGGCAAATGGAAGAAAATTCCATGATCATGGATAGGAAGAATCAATATCGTGAAAATAGCCATACTGCCCACCATAATTTATAGATTCAATGCCATCCCCATTCAGCTACCAACGACTTTCTTCACAGATTGGAAAAAACTACTTTAAAGTTCATGTGGAACCAAAAAACAGCCCGCATTGCCAAGAAAATGCTAAGCCAAAAGAACAAAGCTGGAGGCATCACA
>NW_016875882.1:0-614 GCF_001698545.2 Rhinopithecus bieti
CTGAAAGCTTCTTTCTAGTTTTATCTGAGGATATTTCCTTTTTCAACGTATTCCTCAAAGCGCTCCCAAGTATCCCATTGCAGATTAGACGAAAAAAGTATTAGCAAACTTCTCATTGAAAAGAACAGTGATGGCGGAGCAAGATGGCCCAATAGGAACAGCTCCAGTCTCCAACTCCCAGCGCGAGCGACACAGAAGACCGGTGATTTCTGCATTTTCAACTGAGGTACTGGGGTCATCTCACTAGGGAGTGCCGGACAATCGGTGCTGGTCAGCTGCTGCAGCCTGACCAGCGAGAGCTGAAGCAGGGAGAGGCATCGCCTCACCTGGAAGCCAAGGGGAAGGGAATCCGTTTTCCTAGCCAGGGGAACTGAGACACACAACACCTGGAAAATCGGGTAACTCCCACCCCAATACTGTGCTTTAAGCAGACAGGCACACCAGGAGAATATATCCCACACCTGGCCGGGAGGGTCCCACGCCCACGGAGCCTCCCTCATTGCTAACACAGTCTGCGGCGATCTATCGGCAAGGCAGCAGCGAGGCTGGGGGAGGGGCGCAGCCAACGCTGAGGCTTAAGGAGGTAAACAAAGCCGCTGGGAAGCTCGAACTGG
>NW_016875883.1:0-611 GCF_001698545.2 Rhinopithecus bieti
CTCCCTCAGGAAGCTGCTCCTACCACCTAGAGTGCTCTGGGCTCTCAGTCCTGACCTATTGGGAAGCAGCCCCTGCCTGGCCTGGGGCCTACCCCTGCCTTGACACTGGAGGTCATGGCGGGAGCAGCCAGCATCGCAGCCCAAAGTGGGTCACCTCCAGCTGTGGGGATGGGGAGAAGGGGTGCTAGTGACTATAGACAAGAGTGGGGGGCAGGCTCCTCACAGCAGTGGCCAGAACTTGGTTTTCTCCCATTCCAGCCCAACCAGGGAGTTGGGTCAGGGAGACCTGTGCCCAGGACACCATGAGCCCCATCTCTGGCCTGACCGCCTTTGCTCCTGGGCAGTCCCCTCCATGAAGACAGACAGCAGCCTCAAGGGAAAGGGGCCCTGTCCTCTGGGCTCAGCTTGTGCTTCTTCCTGATCATGGGTCTCCCAGGCCTTGTGCCCCTGGGTTATCTTTGAGGGGCCCACAGTCCCAACCTCAGGACTCCTGCATCTGGCCATCATCCTTGATGCCTTCTGCCATCAACCCCACCCCTGGCCAGCTGAAACCTGGAGGAGGGATCCCCTGGGACCCTCCTGGACATCGTGGCCCTGACTTGAGTCAGGAA
>NW_016875884.1:0-818 GCF_001698545.2 Rhinopithecus bieti
GGATACTTCTTAGCGCAATGAAGCTTACGTTGACAAACGATATATCCTCAGATGAAAACTAGAAAGACGCTTCCTGAGAAACTTCTTTCTGACCTGGGAATTCATCTCACAGTGTTGCAACTTAGACCTCAGGAAGCAGTTTGCTAACACTCTTTCCGTGGAATCTGCAAAGTGATATTTGGAAGTACATAGGGGCCCATGGTGAAAAAGGATATATCCTCAGATACTAACTAGAGTGAAGGTTTCTGAGACATTGCTTTCAGGTGTGTGACTTCATCACACAGAGTTCCACACTTCCCTTCTAGGAACAGTTTGCTTACACTGTTGTCGTGGATTCTGCAAAGTGATATTTGGGAGCCCATAGGGGCCCGTTGTGAAAAAGGAAATATCCTCACAGAATAATTAGAGAGAAGCTTTCTGAGAGATTGCTTTCTGATGTGTGACTTCGTCACACAGAGTTCCAACCTTCCTTTCTTGGAAGTTTGCTAACACTGTTGCGTGGATTCTGCAAAGTGATGTTGGGAGCTCATTGAGGACTATGGTGAAAAGGGAAATATCCTCAGATCAAAACTAGAAAGAAGCCTTCTGAGAAACTGCACTGCCATTTGTGAATGCGACTCACAGACTTACACGTTTCTCTTCCGTGATCAGTTTGCTAACACAGTTCTCGGGACATCTGCAATTAGATACTTCTTAGTGCAATGAAGCTTACGGTGACAAAGGAAATATCGTCAGATGAAAACTAGAAAGGAGCTTTCTGAGTAACTTCTTGGTGATGTGTGATTTAATCTCACAGAGTTACAGTTATGTTTCGTGGA
>NW_016875885.1:0-613 GCF_001698545.2 Rhinopithecus bieti
TCACTTATTAAGCTTAGTTTGACTGGATATGAAATTCTAGGTTGAAATTCTTTTCTTTAAGAATGTTGAATATTTTCCCCTACTATCTTCTGGCTTGTAGAATTTCAGCAGAGAGATCAGCTGTTAATCTGATGGACTTCCTTTTGTGGGTAAACCAACCTTTCTCTCTGGCTGTCTTAACATTTTTTCCTTCATTTCAAATTTGGTGAATCTGACAATTATGTGTTTTGGAGTTGCTCTTCTCAAGGAGTATCTTTGTGGTGTTCTCTGTATTTCCTGAATTTGAATGTTGGCCTGCCCTACTAGGTTGGGGAAGTTCTCCTGGATGATATCCTCGAGAGTGTTTTCCAACTTGGTTCCATTCTCCCTGTCACTTTCAGGTACACCAATGAGACGTAGATTTGGTCTTTTCACATAGTCCCATATTTCTTTGAGGCTTTATTTGTTTCTTTTACTCTTTTGCTCTAAACTTCTCTTCTCACTTCATTTCATTCATCTTATCTTCAATCACTGATACTCTTTCTTCTAGTTGATGGAATCGACTACTGAAGCTTGTGCATTTGTCACGTAGTTCTCATGCCATGGTTTTCAGCTCCTTTAGGTCATTTAAGGT
>NW_016875886.1:0-1734 GCF_001698545.2 Rhinopithecus bieti
GGTGCCGTCGGAGGCTTGGGCTGCGCAGGAGTCCACCCTGGGGGGAGGGGGGCTCCGGCATGGTGGGCTGTAGGTCTCCAGCCCTGCCACGCGGGGAGGCAGCTGAGGCCCTGTGAGAATTCGAGTGCAGCACCAGCAGGCCGGCACTGCTGGGGACCCGGCGCACCCTCTGCAGCTGCTAGCCCGGATGCTAAGCCTCTCACTCCAGCCAGCCGCTCCAAGTGCGGGGGCCAGCCAAGACGAGCCCACGCCCACCAGGAACTCGCGCTGGCCAGCGAGCTCTGCTTGCAGCCCCGGTTCCCTCCTGCGCCTCTCCCTCCACACCTCCCCAGAAGGAGCCGGCTCCGGCCTTGGTCAGCCCAGAGAAGGGCTCCCACAGTGCAGCGGCGGGCTGAAGCGGCCAGAGTGGGCGCCGAGGCCAAGGAGTGAGCGAGAGTGAGCGAGGGCTGCGAGGGCTGCCAGCACGCTGTCACCTCTCATTACTACAGTGATAAGAACAGTGGACTTAAATGTGAGTGAGAAATGATACAGCGAAGTCAGCTGGAACAAAACCGACAGATGACAATTACTGCCCTTATTTTGAATCAGAGACTGTTCTAAGTGCTTCCTGCATATTAGCTCATTGAATCCTTGTTAAATATTTCCATGTTTAAAGCCAGGCACAGTGGCATGCACCTATAGTCCCAGCTTCTTAGGAGGCTGAAGAGAAAGGATCATTTGAGGCCAGAAATTCAAGGCTGTGGTGCGCTATGATGACACCTGTGAATAGCCGGGGCAACACAGCAAGACCTCATCTCTTAAAAAACAAAACACTCCATATTTTTGAACTCTATTGTTTTCTTGGTTTTACACAGTGAAAAATAGAGGCAGAGAGGTTAAAACAATTTGCTCAAGATCACGCACTGGATAATAAAATTGGAATTTTATTCCAGGCAATCTAACTACTGTTGCCATGGTAATAAACCATTCTCTTCAAAATTGGGCAATAAAGGAAGAATGGTGAAACAAAATGTATCAAGGTTTTACTACATGATAGGTGTATCTCGAACCTGGAAATGCTGAATCAGTGGTTGTTTTTTGGTTTGTTTTAGCTTTAAAGAGACAAGAGAGTTGCATGCAGCCGGGAGGAAAGACGTAGTAATCTAATAGAAAGGAAGCATTAGAACAGGGTTTCCCAGCCTCAACACTGTTGTCATTTGGGGCTGGATCACTCTTGGTTATGGGAGGTTGCCCTGTGCACTGTGAGATGTTTAGCAGTATCTCTGTCATTCACCCACTAGATGCCAGTAGCACCCCTTCCTCCCAATTGTGACAAACAAAAATATCTGCAGCCATTACCAAATGTCTCCTAGGGAGTAAAACTGTCCCTGGTTGAGAACCACCAGATTAAAGTAAGGGAGGACCATGGAGACAGCAAGTTCTGGAGGACAGAACGGGAGACAAAGAACAAACTATGTCTGTATAAAGTGGCAATAATTTTGCTAATGATCAAACACAAAATTAATTACCTTTATGTCTGGATCTAACAGCTGGTTCTTCAACAACTCAAAGTCACTTGTTTCACCCTTAACAAGAAGGGGAAAGAATTAAGTTATGCTTTTGTTTCCTGTTTAGTAGCAACAGCAAGACTTTTAACCATACCTTCACATCAGATGAAATTATAAAAGGAACACTAACTTTCACATGTCAATTGCGGATTATAAAATCATGACTACAAAAATTTAAACACTCATG
>NW_016875887.1:0-2706 GCF_001698545.2 Rhinopithecus bieti
TATGTGCCACATTTTCTTAATCCAGTCTGTCATTGATGGACATTTGAGTTGGTTCCAAGTCTTTGCTATTGTGAATAGTTCTGCAATAAATATATGCATGCATGTGTCTTTATAGCAGCATGATTTATAATCCTTTGGGTATATACCCAGTAATGGGATGGCTGGGTCAAATGGTAAGGAAAGCATCTCTTACAGTTGGTGAGCCCTCTGACAACCAGGACTTTATTTATTTATTTATTTACTTACTTATTTATTGAGACAGGGTCTTACTCTGTCACCCAGGCTGGAGTGCAGTGGCACAATCTCAGCTCACTGCAACCTCTTCCTCCCAGGTTCAAGTGATCCTCCAGCCTTAGCCTCCCAAGTAGCTTGGACTACAGGCGTGCACCACCGTGCCTGGCTAATTTTTGTGTTTTTTCATTGGAGACGAATTTTCACCATGTTGGCCAGGCTGGTCTCAACTCCCAACCTCATGTAATCCACCCGCCTCGACCTCCCAAAGTTCTGGGATTACAGGCATGAGCCGCTGAGCCCAGCCTAGTTTGGTTGCTTTTCAAAATTCTTTTTTTTACCCCACAAATCTCATTCTTTTCAATCCAAATCCCATTCTTTTCAACATTGGGAGGGTGCTTTCAAGGATTAGTTTGTGTGGGTGTCTGTGTTGGAGGTTATACATTTACTTTTTTTTTAAGCCAGTCACTTGTGAGTTTGATCTCAATGAATATCCTTGGGGAAAACCTACATCTTAAAGGACAAAGGGAGGTGCAATGAGGTGAAGAGGCTCAAAGGTATGAGAAAACCAAAAAAATGGTCTCAGTTTTCTTCTTTCTTTGATGCTTGGATTTGGCAGTGATCTGATTTAAACATTAGGGGAGAGCAGCAGATGGTATAATTTATATTCACATATAAAATGCTTTCCCAAGTGATTTGAAGGCCCTGGTGGATTTTAAACATATTAATAGCTGTGATTATTTTGTTGTATTTTATAGACACATTGTGTTTTGGTCATTCCTGATTGATTTCTTCTCAATTCTAAAAGCAGCAGTGGTAAGGATAGGCATCTCCCATTTAAGAGATAGGGAAAGCAGGATAGAGGAGATGATGAAAACATAGATTTACCCTAGGAGACATCAGCACAGGTCACTGCATCCTGAACTGAGAACAGAGACCCTGAGAGCCCAGCCTGATGGAATTTAGTTCATTCTCAACAGAAAACAGATACGATTACAATGGAGGTCAATAACCGAGTTGTACCAGCTGCGGGATTTGTAGCTTCCTGCTGACTGACGGGCCTCACCTTTCCAGATGAATTTTCTTTGCTTATATTAAGTCTCCGCAGAGAGGATTTTATTGCTCTCTGTGGAGTTAGAGAAGTTAGGCTTTTCAGTTTGGACCTTATGATTTTAAGTGAAACTGCAACTGGCCTTCTTAATTAATATCTAGAAGAGCGAGCCGTTATTTTGGAGAAACCCTCAAGCTATTTCAAAGAGAGGGAAAATCAAGATACCGTGAGGTGCCTCATCTTCCATAGGGAGAAGGTGAGGAGGATGGCACTGAGCTGGAACCTGGAGGCGAGAGCATTTTAGGAAACTGAGTCATAAAAATGACCACACTGGATGTGCTTCTGGCAATGCTGCAGACCCTGGAATAAGCAAATATCTAAATAACGGAACAAAGTTTTCAGAGTTAGCAATCCCTCCTGTATATTTTGATCTTAATTGTTGACTACCTAACTTAAAACATTTTATTGTCTACTTTTATCCCCAATGTGATTAATGCTTATGATAAAATTCAGAAAGTCACAGAGGAGTCATTATCCTGTTTCTCTGTTGCACTGACCTCGGCATCTTGCCTGTGTCCCACGTTTGTCCCACTTGCCTATAGATTGATGTGTCCATTTCACGCCGATTTAAGAAATGGAAACTGAACAGCTAGAGAAAACGTTCCCTAACACTGAAACCAATAGTGAATTTGGTAAATGCCTTGCAGAAGATATGCAAGAGGGACAAGCATTTAAAAGATCTAGAAACACTGATGGCTGAATTATGTGTTGTGTTTCAGAGCAAGAATGCTTGGACAGTGATTGGAAAGGGAGGTAAGAATATTAAGGCTTTCTGTACAGACTACAGTGCCAGGGTTCTAGCCCCAGAGGGCAGTGGCCCCAAGTGCATGCTGAGTATCAGTGCTGATACTGACACAATTGGAGAAATTCGGAAGAAAATCATCCCTACCTTGGAAGAGTACCACCATTATAAAGGAAGCAACTTTGATTGTGAGTTGAGGCTGTTGACTCATCAGAGCCTGGCAGGAGGAATTACTGAGGTCAAAGATGCTAAAATCAAAGAGCTTCAAGAGAACACTCGGAGCAAGATGGCCGAATAGGAACAGCTCCAGTCTCCAACTCCCAGCGCGAGCGACACAGAAGACCGGTGATTTCTGCATTTTCAACTGAGGTACTGGGGTCATGTCACTAGGGAGTGCTGGACAATCGGTGCTGGTCAGCTGCTGCAGCCTGACCAGCGAGAGCTGAAGCAGGGCGAGGCATCGCCTCACCTGGGAAGCGCAAGGGGGAAGGGAATCCCTTTTCCTAGCCAGGGGAACTGAGACACACAACACCTGGAAAATCGGGTAACTCCCACCCCAATACCGCGCTTTAAGCAAACGGGCCCACCAGGAGATTATACCCGCACCTGGCCAGGAGGTTGC
>NW_016875888.1:0-818 GCF_001698545.2 Rhinopithecus bieti
CAGTTCTTGCAGGTGTGTAAGAATTGCAGGGATAGCAATTCTTGCAGGTGTGTAAGAATTGCAGGGATAGCAATTCCTAGGGTTCATCCTAGGAATCTACTGGAGCAAGAGAAAGAACAGAGAAAAGGGGAAGTCCCCATTAACCTCTGAGCAAAGGAACTTCCTTGCTACTGAATGTGGCTAGAGCTGTACCCCACTCACTCTATCTTCAGTACCGTGCAGTCGTTCCAAGGTGGTTGTCTGATTAGTCTGTGAAGAGCCTGAATAGTTAACATTCGTTGGGTCTGGGTGGTGATACATCAATGTGTGTTATCTCACTCTATATATCCTTACTTTGGAAGTATTTCATGATGATAATAGACAAAGCTAATGGGTTTGGTGTGAAGAGAGTCTGTTCGTAGGAAAACATGATCTGTTCATCAGTCTAGCTTAACAGCTAGCTAAATAAACCGAGTATAACTCAGTGGCTCATACAGCTTTATATTACCATAGAGATTTATGTTACCAGAGGGGTGTAAAAGTATTAATGAATTAACAGAAGGTCTTTTATATTTATTTATTACGTCTCTTAGCAGACTTTTTTATTGTAAATGTGAATACATAGTTTTCCACTTCTTTCTTGTTCATAGTTTTCTTGACAAAAGAGTAGCTACTTTTCTTACAAATTTTCCTATTTCGTAGTTTAACCAATAATAGTTTCAGTGACTTCATTACATTAACACACAACTGATACCTAAACTTTAGAGGAGTTTGCCTTAATCAGTATGTTCGTTACTTTTAAATTTTTTCTCTTCCACAAAGATAGGAATTCAGTGCAG
>NW_016875889.1:0-1314 GCF_001698545.2 Rhinopithecus bieti
AGATGTAGAGGTAGTGGGCCACGATTGTTGTTAGAAGTAAAAGGAAAAAGTTGTAATTACCTTATCACAGATTGGAGTGTACATGGAGATTTTCAAAATAAATTCAGCCATGTCAACCTGCATTGGCATAAAGGTAATCACAGCATTTCTGCGGATGGCAATGAAACTATTATTTGGCATGATGGTGGTCTATCACCCCCTATACCACATTTGGCTAATACCTCACAGATACAAAGTCATATTTGGAAGTTGCTAGCTGCTGGTAAACCCATGTCCACTTTCACGGGAAACATGTCCTTAAATCTTACTAATATTGCTAACTCTTTCCATATATCTTTGCATTGAAATAGTTCCAGATATGTTATTGCATGTGTAAGAAACCCCTATTTGTTATTAGCAGGAATCTTTAAATGGGATAATAATACAGGGGTAGTTAACTGTATGGACAATTGTACATTCTTAAGTTGTGTAAATACTACTTGGTGGAATAATAATTGGAATGAGTCACACTCCGATTTATATATTTTGAGAGCCAGAAAAGAAACCTGGCTACCTGTGAACTTAACACGCGCTTGGAGTGAATCTGCTGGAGTTACTCAAATTTACAAAGTAATGCAAGATCTTGTTCACCGCAGTGGGAGAATGGTTGGAATCAT
Organism: Rhinopithecus bieti; assembly: GCF_001698545.2. Taxonomy (NCBI): domain Eukaryota; kingdom Metazoa; phylum Chordata; class Mammalia; order Primates; family Cercopithecidae; genus Rhinopithecus; species Rhinopithecus bieti. The sequence continues at coordinate 657 of NW_016875889.1, forward strand.
TGTGACAGTGGTGATAGGACTTGTAGCAATTGCTTCCACCGCCACTGTTGCTGGATTAGCTTTACATCAGAGTATCCAAAATGCAGAATTTGTACAACAATGGCATGAACAGTCTCATTTGTTGTGGCAACAACAATGAAACATAGATGCGCATCTGACTGAATGAGTGGATAATTTGGAACAAGCAGTTTCTTGGATAGGTGATCAATTGACAGTGTTGAACACTCAAGCTTTGTTAAAATGTGATTGGAATACTACCCAATTTTGTATTACTCCTGTTCCTTTTAATAGCACTATACATAACTGGACTGAGATAAAAAAAATTTTAATTGGCCATAACAATCTTTCCCTGGAAATACAGGAATTAACACAAAATATTTCTGAAACATTTTGCAATCAGTTACCATTGTTAACCGGAGCAGATTTAATGACTGGTGTTGCACAAAGCTTGACATCTTTAAACCCTATGAACTCTGTAAAAACTTTACTGACTTCTGTTTCTAGTAATGTATTGATTGTTATTCTTGATTTTGTCATTTTCCCAGTCTGCTGGAGATGGTGTCAGAGATCAAACACTGAATCCCAGTGAGCTCAGTATGTGATGATGGTTTTAAAAGAAATTCAAACCTGTAAATAAGAAGGGGGAGATGTAGAGGAC
>NW_016875890.1:0-917 GCF_001698545.2 Rhinopithecus bieti
TCTCTTTTGGCTTTTGTTGCCATTGCTTTTGGTATTTTCGTCATGAAGTCCTTGCTCATGCCTGTGTCCTGAATGGTATTGCCTAGCTTTTATTCTAGGATTTTGTGGTTTTAGGTCTAACGTTTAAGGTTTTTTTTTTTTTTTTTTTTTTTTTTTGAGACGGAGTCTTGCTCTATGGCCCAGGCTGGACTGCAGTGGCCGGATCTCAGCTCACTGCAAGCTCCACCTCCCGGGTTCACGCCATTCTCCTGCCTCAGCCTCCTGAGTAGCTGGGACTACAGGCGCCCGCCACCTCGCCCGGCTAGTTTTTTTGTATTTTTTAGTAGAGACAGGGTTTCACCGTGTTAGCCAGGGTGGTCTCGATCTCCTGCCCGTCTCGGCCTCCCAAAGTGCTGGGATTACAGGCTTGAGCCACCGCGCCCAGCCACGTTTAAGTTTTTAATCCATCTTGAATTAATTTTTGTATGTGGTGTAAGGAAGGGATCCAGTTTCAGCTCTCTACATATGGCTAGCCAGTTTTCCCAGCACCATTGCTTAAATAGGGAATTCTTTCCCCATTTCTTGTTTTGTCAGGTTTGTCAAAGATCAGATGGTTGTAGATGTGTGGTATTATTTCTGAGGGATCTGTTGTGTTCCATTGGTCTATATCTCTGTTTTGGTACCAGTACCATGCTGTTTTGGTTACTGTAGCCTTGTAGTATAGTTTGAAGTCAGGTAGTGTGATGCCTCCAGCTTTGTTCTTTTGGCTTAGGATTGTCTTGGCAATGCGGGGTCTTTTTTGGTTCCATATGAACTTTAATGTAGTTTTTTCCAATTCTGTGGAGAAAGTCATTGGTAGCTTGCTGGGGATGGCATTGAATCGATAAATTACTGTGGGCAGTATGACCATTTTCACAATATTGATTCTTTCTGTCCAT
>NW_016875891.1:0-1315 GCF_001698545.2 Rhinopithecus bieti
GGGAACGAAGACACAAAGCAAATGGCAGTGCTAATCGTCTTTATTAGGACTCGCGGGCGAGGTTCTTCGGTCCAAAGGTGCGGGCCGAGGAAGTCGCGCTGAGGGAGGAGGGTAGGGGCTTTTTTAGCCCGAGATGTAGGGAAGCTGGTTGTGCAAACAGGGCCTGGAGGGGTCTTGAAACTACTAGGGCAGGAGTTGAGTAAGGGTCATGAGGAAGGGGTCTTTGGAAACTGTTAACCGAAACTGCTGTTTACGAACTTGTGGAATGCAGGTGAGCTGCAGGTCATGGGGGAGTGTGGTTGCCCAGCCGGAACTCTGACGCATGTAAGTCTGCAGGTGTGTACAAGGGTGAAGGGAGTCTTTAACAAAAGGCCTGCTACGCCAGGTAATGCCGCCATGTTGGGTCTAGATTCCTGCCTAACAGAGGCCAAGGTGGGAGGTTTGATTAAGGCCAGGAGTTTGAGACCAGCCTGGGAACCATAGGGAGATGATGTCTCTACAAAAATAAATAAATAAATAAAAATAGCCAGGCATGGTGGTGGACACATGTAGTCCCAGCTACTCTGTAGGCTGAGGTGGGGAACTGCTTGAGCCCAGGAGGTCAAGGCTACAGTGATCCCTGATCATGCCACTACACTCCAGCCTTCCAGCCTGTCTCAAAATAAAGAATGTTGACTATTGATATGGTTTGGCTCTGTGTCCCCACCCAAATCTCTTCTCAAATTGTAATTCCCATGTGTCAGAGGAAAGACCTGGTGGGAGGTGATTGGATCATGGGGGCAGATTTTCTCCATGCTGCTCTTGTGATAGTGAGTGAGTTCTCATGAGATCTGATGGTTTAAAAGTGTGGCACAGGCCAGGCGTGGTGGCTCACGCTTGTAATCCCAGCACTTGGGAGGCCGAGATGGGCGGATCACGAGGTCAGGAGATCGAGACTATCCTGGCTAACACGGTGAAACCCCATCTCTACTACAAATGCAAAAAATTAGCCGGGCGTGGCGACGGGTGCCTGTAGTCCCAGCTACTCGGGAGGCTGAGGCAGGAAAATGGCGTGAACCTGGGAGGCGGAGCTTGCAGTGAGCCGAGATCGGGCCACTGCACTCCAGCCTGGGTGACAGAGTGAGACTCCGTCCGGCTCAAAAAAAAAAAAAAAAAAAAGTGTGGCACTTCCCCTTCACTGTCTCTCCTGCTGCCATGTAAAACGTGCCTTGCTTCCCCTTTGCCTTCCACCATAATTGTAAGTTTCCTGAGGCTTCCCCACCCATGCAGAATTGTGAGTCAATTAAATCTCTTTTCTTTATAAATTACCACATCA
>NW_016875892.1:0-820 GCF_001698545.2 Rhinopithecus bieti
TGTGGCGCGCCCTCCCTCCCTCCCTCTTCCTCCCTCTTCCCCTCCCTTCCCGCCTGGGTTCCTTCTTCCCTCCTCCCTCCTTCCTTCCCTCCCTTTCTGTCTTCTTTTTAACACACTGAAAGCACCACCCTGGAAGACTGCAGAGAACGTCCCATGAGCACTCCCCGACCCCATGGCTGCTGTTGAGTTGGGTGATAGGGTGAGGTCTGGATTCTACTGACGGTTCTCCCTGAGGTGGTCGGGGAGGGTGGCCTGCAAGGCCATTGGGCCCCACAGTTGTCTGCAGTCAGGCCTGTGGTCAGTCGAATTAGAAACGATCAGAGGTGTCTGGATAGAGGCTGGGGATGGTGTTCTTTTCCCTGGGTCCCAGGTGTGGGGGTGCCAGCCCTTTCCTTCCTCCCTTCACAGGCTCTGGAAGATGTGCTTGGGTTTTGGAAAGAGCTCAGACTCACAATGTCAATCCTGTTAAAAACAAGGTCTTCCGATGCAAAAATCCTCAATAAACTACTGGCAAACCGAATCCAGCAGCACATCAAAAAGCTTATCCGCCATGATCAAGTGGGCTTCATCCCTGGGATGCAAGGCTGGTTCAATATACACAAATCAATAAACGTGATCCAGCATATAAACAGAAGCAAAGACAAAAACCACATGATTATCTCAATAGATGCAGAAAAGACCTTTAACAAAATTCAACAGCCCTTCATGCTAAAAACTCTCAATAAATTCGGTATTGATGGAACATAGAACAAAATAGTAAGAGCTATTTATGACAAACCGACAGCCAATAGCATTCTGAATAGGCAAAAACCGGAAACAT
>NW_016875893.1:0-1350 GCF_001698545.2 Rhinopithecus bieti
AGCGGCTTTGTTTATCTACTTAAGCCTCAGCAATGAGGGCCCCCCCATCCCCCAGCCTCGCTGCTGCCTTTTCAATTAGATTGCAGACTGCTGTGTTAGCAATGAGGGATGCTCCGTGGCCGTGGGACTCTCCCGGCCAGGTGTGGGTATAATCTCCTGGTGTGCCCGTTTGCTTAAAGCACAGTATTGGGGTGGGAATTACCCGATTTTCCAGGTGTTGTGTGTCTCAGTTCGCCTGGCTAGGAAAAGGGATTCCCTTCCCCTTTGCGCTTCCCAGGTGAGGCAATGCCTCGCCCTGCTTCAGCTCTCACTGGTCGGGCTACAGCAGCTGACCAGCACCGATTGTCCAGCACTCCCCAGTGAGATGACCCCAGTACCTCAGTTGAAAATGCAGAAATCACCGGTCTTCTGTGTCGCTCGCACTGGGAGTTGGAGACTGGAGCTATTCCTATTCGGCCATCTTGCTCCGCCCCCATTATAATACTTATCTTTTAATATCCAACAAGATAAATTACTGCCTATAAAAAGTTCATTGGTTAATGAAATATTACTTTGTATTACTCATTCTTATTTAAATCTTGGTCTAGACAATTAAATATCAAACCCTATAAATTTGTTGGGAATATTGACTAATTAATGACCAACACAAAACTGTCAGTGTAAATAGTACTTGTCTTTCATCTCCTCACCTAGATGATTAGTTATTGTTAACTGGTGACAAAATCAGGAACACATACATTAGTATGCATGGTGTCATAAGCCAATACAATATATACATTTTGCTTCCTCTTTCTCTTTCCACTCCTGGTATTTCCTCATATGGACTGCCTCATATCCAACCTGGAAGACATGAGACAAAAAAATCAACCTCAACTGATGAGAAAAATTTCAAATATGATCATTATTTACCTTATATAGAAAGATTTAAAATGAATGTGAAGGAGAATATTTGATTTTATTAGAACATTACATTTTGTCATCATTTGTTCTAATTTCAATATGGTAAAATGAAGTCCCTGGAATCTCATTCTGAAGTAAGCTGGAGATCACTATTTCTGTACCATTTTAGCACAAATATTTCACTTTTCCCTTGATATGAAAAAATAATGAAATGTATTTTCTTGCAATTGTTTTCTTAAGAGGGTTTCATGGGTAGCTAATTTTCCAAAGAAAAATAAAGCCTAGTGTGATCAGCACATTCCAATATTCAGGCAATTTTTTGGCATGCATATTTATCTTATTATATTATTTTATATAACTGGATAACAGTATGATAATTGAGCATTTTTTCAGATATATCAAGGAGTAATTAAATGATGAAAGAGATCTGATACAGCTATAGATTAATAT
>NW_016875894.1:0-612 GCF_001698545.2 Rhinopithecus bieti
TAAAATACTGGCAAATCGAATCCAGCAGCACATCAAAAAGCTCATCCACCATGATCAACTCGGCTTCATCCCTGGGATGCAAGGCTGGTTCAACATACGCAAACCAATAAATGTAATCCATCACATAAACATAACTAAAGTCAAAACCACATGATTAATAGATGCAGAAAAGGCCTTCGACAAAATTCAACAGCGCTTCATGCTAAAACTCTCAATAAACTGGGTTCTGATTGAACATATCTCAAAATAATAAGAGCTATTTATGACAAACCCACAGCCAATATCATACTGAATGGGCAAAACTGGAAGCATTCCCTTTGAAAACTGGCACAAGACAGGGATGCCCTCTCTCACTACTCCTATTCAACATAGTGTTAGAAGCTCTGGCCAGAACAATCAGGCAAGAGAAAGAAATAAAGGCATTTAATTAGAAAAAAAGGAAGTCAAATTGTCCCTGTTTGCACATGACTGTATATTCAGGAAACCCCATCATCTCAGCCCAAAATCTCCTTAAGCTGATAAGCAACTTCAGCAAAGTATCAGGGTACAAAATGAATTGCAAAAATCACAAGCATTGTTATACACCAATAACAGACAAACATAGAGCCAAAT
>NW_016875895.1:0-759 GCF_001698545.2 Rhinopithecus bieti
ATTTTATGCGGCCAACATCATCCTGATACCGAAGCCTGGCAGAGACACAACAAAAAAAAGAGAATTTTAAACCAATATCCCTGATGAACATAGACACGAAAATCCTCAATAAAATACCGGCAAACCGAATCCAGTAGCACAACAAAAAGTCTGTCCACCACGATCAAGTTGGCTTCATCCCTGGGATGCAAGGCTGGTTCAACATACTCATATCAATAAACGTAATCCACATAAACAGAACCAATGACAAAAACCACATGATTATCTCAATAGATGCAGAAAAGGCCTTTGACAAAATTCAACACTGCTTTATGCTAAAAACTCTCAATAAACTAGGTAATGATGGAACACATCTCAAAATAATAAGAGCTATTTATGACAAACCGATAGCCAATATCATACCGAATGGGCAAAAGCTGGAAGCATCCCCTTTGAAAACCAGCACAAGACAAGGATGCTCTCTCTCACCACTCCTATTCAACATAGTATTGGAAGTTCTGGCTAGGGTAATCAGGCAAGAGAAAGAAATAAAGGGTATTCAATTAGGAAAAGAGGAAGTCAAATTGTCCCTGTTTGCAGATGACATGATTGTATATTTAGAAAACCCCATCATCTCAGCCCAAAATCTCCTTAAACTGATAAGCAACTTCAGCAAAGTCTCAGGATACAAAATCAATGTTCAAAAACCACAAGCATTCCTATACACAAATAACAGAAACACAGACAGCCAAATCATGAGGGAACTCCCATTGACAATCG
>NW_016875896.1:0-614 GCF_001698545.2 Rhinopithecus bieti
ATCCAAAGAATGGAGAACTCTAGGAGACGAATATACACATTGCAAAGCAGTTGCTCAGAACGTTTCTCTGCAGCTTTCATCGGAAGACGTTTCCTCACTCACCACAAGGCTCTGGGCTTCACTAAATATCCCTTTCCAGAATCTTTAAAGACAGAGTTTATAAACAGGGCAACATAAAGTATGTATTAACTCTGTGAAGTGAATGCGCATATCAGAGAGCAGATTCTTGGAACGCTTCTTCCTCGATTTTATTTCAGTATATTTCACTATTCGCCATAGTCCTCAATGCGTTCTGAAATATCAGTTTTTTGGTTTCACAGGAACAGTGTTCAAACACTACCTTGTGAGAAAGGAGGTATAACTCCCTGAGTGGAATGCATACATCACAAAGTAGTTTCTCAGAAAGCTTCTATCCAGTTTTTATCTGAAGATATCTCCTCTTTCACTGTGGGCCTGAATGTGCTCCCGAATGTCCCTTCGTGGATCTGTGCATGACGGAGTTTCCAAACTGCGTAATATAATTAAAGTTTTAACTATGCGAGACAAATAAATAAATCTAACACAAAGAAGATTCACAGAAATCTTCTTTCCAGTTTTGTCTGAGGGTATTTCCT
>NW_016875897.1:0-1313 GCF_001698545.2 Rhinopithecus bieti
TTGCCACATATTCTTAACAGTCACCAAGTCATGTTAATTCTAACACCAAATTGTCTCCTAAGCCATCATTTCTTCTACATTCCCATGACCAAAATCTGGCCCTTACTCTCACTCCCTTAGACCCTTTCAGTGGTCTCCAATCCACCCATGATATAGCCTACTGAGTTATCTCTGAACGCTGAGCAGATTAGGTCAACTCTGGGTAAAACTGGTAATAGCTCCCTATTGTCTAGAAAATAAAGTTGAAACTCTTTAGCATGTTGAGACTCTTTGCAACACGGGCCTTTCCTATGTCTTACCAGCCTTGCCTCCCATCACTCTTCTCCATATATATCCTATTCTCCAGTCATGCTTGTTTGCTTCTCATTCCTCAGTCACACCATTGACTTGGGCACCAGTTTGTTTCTGCTCAAACTCTTCTCTGCTTAGAACACAACTTCCCATACTTTCTCTTGTCAGTCATTCCCATCCTTCAGCAATCACTCAAATCGCCTCTTTGAAGAATTCTCCAGCTTCCCAGGCTAAATTTAATGATTCTTGCTCTGTTTTAGCTATAGTACTTTACCAGAGAATTCACCATATTGTATTTATAGTGACTTGCTTAGGTGTCTTAGTCTTTAACATCAAAGGCAAGGACCTACTTTACACCCACAGCACCCAGAATAAAGCTTAGCCTGTGGGTTAGGTATAAAGAAGTGTTTGCTGAATCAATCAACACATAGACAGAATAGTCACTTTTATTTATATTACTTGCCCATCATTTCACCTCTGTCCCACCTCCTCCCACCAATTATAGTGTTAAATATCTAAAGTAAAAGAAGCCAATAAGATACCTTTACAAAGACAGCATTCATCATCATAGCAGACGGGTTTAGCACTACCAACTCTAGGAGGACATCTAACGCGGTATCAACTTCAGCTTCATTCCCACTGCAGATATGGGTCACTAAGGCACCAACCACCTCCTATACAGAGGAGAGTCAACAGGACAATGTAAAACAAAATATGGGATGGCCATTCTAAAGGGATTCACCCCAAGGCCTCTCCAATCTCTACCTCATTAAAATCACAATCAACCCAATCCCATCATCTATTATCTAGTTTTCATTAATGTTGGCTTCAGGAGATTTAGGAATATGCCAGCGTAACTTTACCATCCCGTCTTGACCTATTTCCCATATTTTATCGGTGAGCACTGCCTAAGCCCTCCTGATTTTGCTCCTTGGCATAGTTTTCCTCTTTCTTTTTCCCACATGAGTTAAATTTTACCCTTTAAGTTGAGGTTGTACAAGATCAGTTGAAATTTCTCAAAA
>NW_016875898.1:0-1314 GCF_001698545.2 Rhinopithecus bieti
CGTGGGATCGGTGGTGATATCCCCTCTATCATTTTTTATTGCATCTATTTGATTCTTCTCTCTTTTCTTTTGTATTAGTCTTACTAGCAGTCTATGAATTTTGTTGTTCTTTTCAAAAAACCATCTCCTGGATTCCTTAATTTTTGAAGGTTTTTTTTTTGTGTCTCTATCTCCTTCAGTTCTGCTCTGATCTTGGTTATTTCTTGCCTTCTGCTAGCTTTTGAATGTGTTTGCTCTTGCTTCTCTAGTTCTTTTAATTGTGATGTTAGGGTGTCAATTTTATATCTTTCTTGTTTTCTCTTGTGGGCATTTAGTGCTATAAATTTCCCTCCACACACTACTTTAAATGTGTCCCAGAGATACTGGTATGTTGTATCTTTGTTCTCCTTGGTTTCAAAGAACATCTTTATTTCTGCCTTCATTCTGTTATGTACCCAGTAGTCATTCAGGAACAGCAGGGTGTTCACTTTCCATGTAGTTGAGTGGTTTTTAGTTTTTTAATCCTGATTTCTAGTTTGATTGCACTGTGGTCAGAGAGACAGTTTGTTATAATTTCTGTTCTTTTACATTTGCTGAGGAGTGCTTTACATCCAACTATGTGGTCAATTTTGGAATAAGTGCGATGTGGTGATGAGAAGAATGTATATTCTGTTAATTTGGGGTGGAGAGTTCTCTAGATGTCTATTATGTCCGCTTGGTGCAGAGCTGAGTTCAAGTCCTGGATATCTTTGTTCACCTTCTGTCTCATTGATCTAATACTGACAGTGGAGTGTTAAAGTCTCCCATTATTATTATGTGTGAGTCTAAGTCTCTGTAGGTTTTTAAGGACTGGCTTTATGAATCTGGGTGCTCCAGTATTGGGTGCATATATATTTAGGATAGTTAGTTCTTCCTGTTGAATTGACCCCTTTACTATTATATAATGGCTTTGTCTCTTTTGATCTTTGTTGGTTTAAAGTCTGTTTTATCAGAGACTAGGATTATAACCCTTGCTTTTTTTTTTTAATTTTCCATTTGCTTGGTAGATCTTCCTCCATCCCTTTATTTTGAACCTATGTGTGTGTCTGCACACGAGATGGGTCTCCCGAATATAGCACACTAATGGGTCTTGACTCTTTATCCAATTTGCCAGCCTGTGTCTTTTAATTGGAGCATTTAGCTCATTTACATTTAAGGTTAATATTGTTATGTGTGAATTTGATCCTATCATTATGATGTTAGCTGGTTATTTTGCTCATTAGTTAATGCAGTTTCTTCATAGCATCGATGATCTTTACAATTTGGCATGTTTTGCAGTGGCTGGTACCGGTTGTT
>NW_016875899.1:0-753 GCF_001698545.2 Rhinopithecus bieti
GATGTTTAAAATTATTTTATAAAGAGTATTCATAAACAAATATTTTATGTGTACAAAAAAATTACATAAAGCATGAAGTAACAATATCACAAAATTCATAAGGCCATAAAACAAGAACTTTTAAACTGCCTGCATCAGAAATGGCTATATATTGCAGTAAACACTAGCAAAACTAACAAGTATATATGTATGGATGTGTGTGTGTCGTGGGGACTCACACATATATAAATTCATATATAACTCACCAATACATAGAGACCATACAAGATTTTCACATATAAATTGTATGAATGAATTCTTTAAAATCTAAGTTAAAATTCAATAAAGTTTTAATAATTTGATCATATAGGTAAGTTCTCTGACTAAAGTGCAATTAAACAATTCATATATGTTTAGCTTATATAAAATATATTTAAACATTTTATTTTAATGAAAAAAGTGAAATTCAAAATGACCATTTTATCTAAGGGAAATAATTATAAAATATGAAATATTTAGAGTCAAATATAATGAAAGTACTACCTAACTAAACTAGTTGAATGCATCTAAATTAGTAACAGAGATCAATTTATGATGTCACATGCGTTTAAAACAAATAAGTGATACATTAAAATGAAAAATAGAACCAACGAAAGCCTAAAGAAAATCAAAGGTTATATACAAAATGGGTATAAATTAATGAAATAAGAAATAAAAGAAATATTTGTGAAGGAACCTAAAAAAATAAGGTTTTGTGTTTTACAAAATTTTGGG
>NW_016875900.1:0-819 GCF_001698545.2 Rhinopithecus bieti
CACCATGGGTCCCTAAGGGCTCCCAAATCTCACTTGCCAAATTCCACGAAAAGAGTGTTAGCAACTGCTACCTGAGAACTAAGCTGTAAGTCTGTGAGAGGAATTCACAGATCACAAAGAAGTTTCCCAGAAAGATTCTTTCACGTTTTGAACTGATGATATTTCATTTATCAGCAGAGGCCTCAATGCGATCCAAAGAAGTCCTTCTCAGTTTACACAAAAACAGTGATCATGGACTGCTGCATGAAATATAAGTGAAATTCTGTGAGATGAATTCACACATCACCAAGAAGTTTCTTACAAACTTCTGTCTAGTTTTCATCTGAGGATATTTCATTTGTCACCGTCAGCTTAATTCCACTCTATTGCAGATTACAAGAAAACTGTGTTAGCAAACTGATCACTGAAGAGAAACGTGTAACTCTGTGAGTTGCATTCATACATCGAAGTGCATTTTCCCAGAAGGCTTCTTTCCAGTTTTTATCTGAAGATATTTCCTTTTCACCATAGCCCTCAATGAGCTCCCAAATATCTGTTTGCAGAATCCACGAGAACAGTGTTAGCAAACTGTTCCAGGAAGGGAAGGGTGGAACTCTGTGTGATGAAGTCACACATCAGAAAGCAATCTCTCAGAAAGCTTCTCTCTAGTTACTATCTGAGGATAATTCCTTTTTCACCATGGGGCCCTATGGGCTCCAAAATCTCATTTGGGAAATTCCATGAAAAGAGTGTTAGCAAACTGCATCCTGAGAACTAAGCTGTAACGCTGTGAGAGGAATTCACTGATCACAAAGATGTTTCTCAGAAAGCTTCTTTCAC
>NW_016875901.1:0-759 GCF_001698545.2 Rhinopithecus bieti
GCCAGGCTTTGGAATCAGGATGATGCTGCCTCATAAAATGAGTTAGGGAGGATTCCCTCTTTTTCTATTTGTACCTCTGGTAGAATTCTGCTGTGAATCGGTCAGGTCCTGGACTTTTTTGGTTGGTAGGTTATTAATTATTGCCTCAATTTCAGAGCCTGTTATTGGTCTATTCAGAGATTCAACTTCTTCCTGGTTTAGTCTTGGGAGGGTGTATGTGTCCAGGAATTTATCCATTTCTTCTAGATTTTCTAGTTTATTTGCATAGAGGTGTTTATAGTATTCTCTGATGGTAGTTTGTATTTCTGTGGGATCAGTGGTGATATCCCCTTTATTATTTTTTGTTGCGTCTATTTGATGCTTCTCTCTTTTCTTCTTTGTTAGTCTTGCTAGCAGTCTATCAATTTTGTTGGTCTTTTCAAAAAACCAGCTCCTGGATTTATTGATTTTTTGAAGGGTTTTTTGTGTCTCTCTCTCTTTCAGATCTGCTCTGATCTCTATTTCTTGCCTTCTGCTAGCTTTTGAATTTCTTTGCTCTTGCTTCTTTAGTTTTTTTAAATGTGATGTTAGGGTGTCTGTTTTAGATCTTTCCTGCTTTCTCTTCTGGGCATTTGGTGCTATAAATTTCCCTCTATACACTGCTTCAAATGCATCCCAGAGATTCTGGTATGTTGTGTCTTTGTTCTCAGTGATTTCAAAGAACATCTTTATTACTGCCTTCATTTCGTTATTTACCCAGTAGTCATTCAGGAACAGGTT
>NW_016875902.1:0-253 GCF_001698545.2 Rhinopithecus bieti
TGGAAGAGCATTCCATGCTCATGGATATGAAAAATCAATCTTGTGAAAATGGCTATGCTGTCCAAGGTAATTTATAGATTCAATGCCATCCCCATCAAGCTACCAATGACTTTCTTCACAGAATTGGGAAAAACTTCTTTAAAGTTCATATGGAATAAAAAAAGAGCCTGTATTGCCAAGACAATCCTAAGTCAAAAGAACAAAACTGGAGACATCATGCTACCTGACTTCAAACTATACTACGAGGGTACAG
>NW_016875903.1:0-613 GCF_001698545.2 Rhinopithecus bieti
TGAAGCAGTTTGCTGACACTCTTTTCTTGGAATTTGGAAAATGATATATTTGAGCCCATTGGGGCCCATGGTGAAAAAGGAACTATCCTCAGATCACAACGGGAAAGACGGCTTCTTCAAAACTGCATTGCCAGGAGTGAATGCAACTCACAGAGTTACACGTTTCTCTTCAGTGATCAGTTTGTTAACACGGTATTCTGGAAATCTGAAATAGATATTTCATAGCGTAATGAACCTTACGGTAACAAAGGAAATATCCACAGGTGAAAAGTAGGAGGAAGCTTTCTTAGAAACTTCTTGGTGATGTGTGAATTCATCTCACAGAGTTACACTTATGTTTCATGGAGCAGTCCATTAACACTGTCTTTGAGGAAGCTGAGAAGGGCTTCCTTGGATCGCATTGAGGCCTACGCTGATAAAGGACATTTCATCCGTTCAAAACGTGAAAGAAGCTTTCTGAGAAACTTCTTTCTGATCTGTGAGTTCATCTCACAGACTTATAACTTAGACTTCAGGAAGCAGTTTGCGAACACACTTTTCGTGGAATCTGGAAGGTGATATTTGGGAACCCTTAGGGGCCTATGGTGAAAAGGAAATATCCTCACATAATAAA
>NW_016875904.1:0-1655 GCF_001698545.2 Rhinopithecus bieti
TTTTATTTATTGGTGTCTGCAATAGGATGCTTTGGAGTGTTTTGAATCTTCTGGTGACAAAGGAAATATCCTCATATAGAAACCAGAAAGAAGCTTTCTGAGAAACCGCTTTGTGATGTGTTAATTCAAATCACGGAGTAACATGGTTCCTTTCATGGATCAGTTTGGTAGCACTGTTTTTGGGAAATCAGAGAAGGGATATTTAGGATTGCATTGAAGCCTATGGTGACAAAGGAAATATCCTCAGATAAAAACTAGAAAGAAGCTTTCTGAGAAAGTTCTTTGTAATGTGTGAATTCATCTCACAGAGTTACATCTTTCTTTTCATGGAGCAGTTTGATAACACTGTTTTTGTGGAATCTGCAATAGGATATTTTGGAGTGCATTGAAGCCTATAGTGAAAATGGAAATATCCTCAGATAAAAACAAAAAGAAACATTCTGAGAAGCTGCTTTGTGATGTGTGAATTCGTCTCACATATTTACATTGTTCTTTTCAATGAGCAGTTTGCTAACACTATTTTCTTGAAATCTGCAATGGGATATTTCAGAGTGCATTGAAGTTTATGGTGACAAAGGAAATATCCTCAGACAAAAACTGGAAAGAAACTTTCTGAGAAACAGCTTTGTGATTTGTGAATTCACCTCATGGAGTTACACCTTATTTTCTTGGGGCACTTTACTAACACTGATTTCGTGAAATCTGCATAGGGATATACGGGAGTACCTTGAGGCCTATGTTCAAATAGGAAATATCCTCAGATAAAAACAAGAAAGAAGCTTTCTGAGAAACTGCTTTGTGATGTATGAGTTCATCTCACAGAGTTACAGTGTTCTTTTCATTGAGCAGTTGGCTAACACTGTTTTCGAGGTATCTGCAAAAGGATATATGGGAGTGCATTGAGGCCTATGGTAAAAAACGAAATATCCTCAGATAAAAACTAGAAGGAAGCTCTCTGAGAAACCGTTTTGTGATGTGTTAATTCATCTCACAGAGTTATACGATTGTTTTCATGGAGCAGTTTGGTAGCACTGTTTTGGGGAATCTGAGAAGGGATATTTTGGATCACCTTGAAGCCTATGGTGACAAAAGAAATATCCTCAGACAAAAGGTAGAAAGAAGCTTCCTGAGAAAGGACGTTTCTTTGTGTAAAATTATCTCATAGAGTTACACCTCAATTTTCATGGAACAGTTTGCTTACACTGTTTTAGTGGAATCTGCAAAGAGATATTTGAGAGTGTATTGAGGCCTACGGTGAGAAAGGAAATATCCTCAGCCAAAACTAGAAGGAAACTTTCTGAAAAACTGTTTTGTGATGTGTGAATTCATTTCACAGAGTTACACTGTTCTTTTCATAGAGCAGTTTGCTAACACTGTTTTCTTGGAATCTGCAGTGGGATATTTCTCAGCACATTGAAGGTTACATTAACAAAGGAAATATTCTCAGACAAAAAATAGAAAGAAGCTTTCTGAGAAACTGCTTTTTCATTTGTGAATTCATCTCACAGAGTTACAGGATACTTTGCATGGAGCAGTTTGGTAGCACTGTTTTTGGGGTATCTGAGAAGGGATAATTTGAATTGCATTGAAGCCTATGGTGACAAAGGAAATATCCTCATCCAAAACTAGAAAGAAGTTTTCTGAGAGAGCTCCTT
>NW_016875905.1:0-850 GCF_001698545.2 Rhinopithecus bieti
CCCAGCCACGTGTGGGATATATTCTCCTGGTTTGCCAATTGGCTTACAGCGCAGTATTGGGGTGGGAGTTACCCGATTTTCCAGGTGTTGTGTGTCTCAGTTCCCCTGGCTAGGAAAAGGGATTCCCTTCCCCCTTGCACTTCTCAGGTGAGGCGATGCCTCGCCCTGCTTCAGCTCTCGCTGGTCAGGCTGCAGCATCTGACCAGCACCGATTGTCCGGCACTCCCTAGTGAGATGACCCCAGTACCTCAGTTGAAAATGCAGAAATCACCGGTCTTCTGTGTTGCTCGCGCTGGGAGTTGGAGACTGGAGCTGTTCCTATTCGGCCATCTTGCTCCGCCCAAGAGGGGGGTTTTTAAAACATGAAAGACCAAAGATAAAACAAGAAATCTCAAGTTCTGCAAATTTCTTTGGCGCTAATGGTAGAACACTTCCTAGCAGAATGTAGATGTTATAACAGTTCTGCAGTTCTGGCAAGCATAAGGAATAAAACTTTTAATTTAATCACTAATTTTGGTAATTTACCCAAGAGGTATGAATGGTTGTATCGCATTTGAAATCTTCTAGAAAACTGATCATCTGATCATTTTCTTTTTTCTTTCTTTTTTGTTTATTTATTTATTTATTTATTTTATTATACTTTAAGTTCTAGGGTACATGTGCACAACGTGCAGGTTTGTTACATATGTATACATGTGCCATGTTGTGTGCTGTACTCATTACCTCATCATTTACATTAGGTATATCTACTAATGCTATCCCTCCCCACTCCCTCCCCCACGACAGGCCCCGGTGTGTCCAAGTGTTCTCATTGTTCAATTCCTACCTATGAGGGAGAACATGTGGTGTT
>NW_016875906.1:0-251 GCF_001698545.2 Rhinopithecus bieti
CAGGCTCAGGGGACAGAGGGCCAGGTGGGAGCTGAGCTCAGGGGACAGAGGACCAGGTGGGAGCTGAGCAGGCTCAGGGGACAGAGGGCCAGGTGGGAGCTGAGCTCAGGGGACAGAGGGCCAGGTGGGAGCTGAGCTCAGGGGACAGGGGCCAGGTGGGAGCTGAGCAGGCTCAGGGGACAGAGGGCCAGGTGGGAGCTGAGCTCAGGGGACAGAGGGCCAGGTGGGAGCTGAGCTCAGGGGACAGAGGG
>NW_016875907.1:0-732 GCF_001698545.2 Rhinopithecus bieti
ACCAAACGCCCGGTTCCTCAAGCCAGTGAGCAGGCGGCATCCTCAGGCCCTCCCTCGTCTTCCAGTTGTCATGGAATCCATTCAATTGAAAATGCACCCCTGTCTGTCCACTCCTCTCCACACCCTGCTGCTGTCCCCGAGTCTGCACCTCTGTCCTCACCTGGGTCATTACAACAGCCCCCATGGGCCCTCCTGCTCCCACTCCTCTTCCCACACCTGAAATCTACTCTCTGCATGCACCCAGAGTGAGCTCCTGAAAATGACCACATGACCCTAAGCGGATGTTTCAGCAGCTCCCATTGCACTGGGAACAGCACACTCCACCTCCTCATCACCTCCTACAAGGCCCGGCAGAGTCTTGCTGGTTCCCCAGATCACTTCCTGCTACGTCCCGTCATTCCCCCATCCCAGCCGCACTGACCTCCAGCTCCTCCTCCTACTCCCCAGTCCTCCTGCCCTGGGGCCTGTGCACCTGCTGCTCCTGTGTCCTGGAATGCTCTTCCCACAGCCGCCCTGTGACCTGCGTCCTCTTGCCCTTTGTTCCTCACCCAAGTGTCACCCACTCAGAGAACGCTCCTGACCTTCCCAAGGAAGCCCTCCGCACTCCAACGCCATGTCCCCGTGACCTGCACAGAACTGTCACCATCTGGAATTGATTCCCTCTCTTGCCGTTTTCCTATTGTCATTTGCACCCACAGGAATGTCACCCGCATGAAGAGTGGAATTTCATCT
>NW_016875908.1:0-817 GCF_001698545.2 Rhinopithecus bieti
GAGACAAGGTCTCCCTTTGTCACTCCCCCAGCTAGAGTGCAGTGGTGTTATCACCGCTCCCTGCAGCCCCGACCTCCCTGGGCTCAGCCATCCTCCTGCCCCAGCCAACTGGGTAGTCAGGGCTCCAGATGTATGCCACCACACCCAGCTAATGTTTGTATTTCTTGTAGTGATGTGGTCTTGCTATGTTGCCAAGGTTGGTCTCAAACTCCTGGCTTCAAACAACGCTGCCCTGGCCTCCCAAAGTGCTGGAATTACCAGCGTGAGCCACCGTGTCTGGCCTTTATTCATTTTTATGTGGCTAAACACATTTTGCAAGGAGCCCAGGTATTGGGGACCGTGCCGGGGGTGGTGGAGAATGACAGACACAAGAGACAAAGACAAACAGAGAACATGGCGGCCGCGCCTACAGCCTCCGCCTCACTTTATTTATACTCCATAAATCCCACGTCAGCAAAATAACACAATGCAAAACAAACTTTCTGCACCCAGATATAACCTTCTGCTTAGTTCCTTGTCTCTAAGTTCTTTCTTATTTTGTCTGCCTTCTTGGCGCCTACTAGAGTTCATTAAAAGTTCAACTAGAGATACTGTCCTTGACTACTGGAGTTCATTGAAAGTGCAACTAGCTAGAGATACTGTCCTTGAGCCTTATCTATTCTTAGCATATTATTTTCAATGGCCCCTGCATTTCCCCTTTTGTTTTGCCTCAATCTTAGAAAGGTAGCCCATACTTGTTCCTGTTTTTTTCTTTGTTTTTGGATGCGATGGAGGGAGCATCGGATTACCATGAGAAGTAGACTCAATCCAAGTGCCC
>NW_016875909.1:0-253 GCF_001698545.2 Rhinopithecus bieti
ACCATTGGCTTTCTTCACAGAATTGGAAAAAACTACTTTCAATTTCATATGGATCCAAAAAAGAACCTACATAGCCAAGACAATCCTAAGCAAAAAGAACAAAGCTGGAGGCATCACGCTATCTGACTTCAAACTATACTACACAGCTACAGTAATCAAAACAGCATGGCACTGGTACCAAAACAGATATGTAGACCAATGGGACAGAACAGAGGCCTCAGAAATAACACCACACATCTATAACCATCTGATC
>NW_016875910.1:0-613 GCF_001698545.2 Rhinopithecus bieti
TCATCTACATTTGGTATTTCTCCTAATGCTATCCCTCCCCAGCCCCCCATCCCCAAACAGACCCCGGTGTGTGATGTTCCCCGCCCAGTGTCCGTGTGTTCTCTTTGTTCACCTCCCACCTATGAGTGAGAACATGTGGTGTTTGGTTTTCTGTCCTTGTGATAGTTTGCTGAGAATGATGGTTTCCAGCTTCATCTGTGTCCCTGCAAAGGACATGAACTCATCCTTTTTTATGGCTGCATAGTATTCCATGGTATATATGTGCCACATTTTCTTAATCCAGTCTATCACTGGACATTTGGGTTGGTTCCAAGTCTTCGCTATTGTGAATAGTGCCACAATAAACATGTGTGCATGTGTCTTTATAGCAGCATGATTTATAATCCTTGGGGTATATACCCAGTAATGGGATCACTGGGTCAAGTGGTATTTCTTGTTCTAGATCCTTGAGGAATCACCACATTGTCTTCCACAATGATTGCACTAATTTACACTCCCACCAACAGTGTAAAAGCATTTCTATTTCTCCGTATCTTATCAAGCATTTGTTGTTTCCTGCCTTTTTAATGATCACCCATTCTAACTGGCATGAGATGGTATCTCATTGTGGTTT
>NW_016875911.1:0-533 GCF_001698545.2 Rhinopithecus bieti
CTTTTAAATATCTTAAATATCTTTTAAATCTATTTTATTTTAACTTTAGAGGCTGGGCACCATGGCTCATGCCTGAAAATAAAAAAATGTTCTTGTCAATTGTGTCTAACTAGAACAACTTAAAGTCATTTCCACTGTAAATTGCTTAATTCTGAGGCAGTTTCTGAAAACCTCACAAGCTTGCAAAATCCTAGAATATTGTGTCTTTAACGAGGTTCATGAAAGGATGGAGAAGGCCCTGAGAAGCACTCTTGAATACAGGTTTTTGAGAACTTTAGAATTATTTTATTTGAACTGGGTGAGAATTCCCAGAACTTTAATGAAGAGACTGACTGGTTTATAAAACTGTTAACCCAAGCAGAATAAAAATCAATTGAATACCAAGAAAATACTTTGCCAGATTTTCATGCCAAATCAGCCAGTATTCAAATTGTCTGGATAAAGAATTTGAATGAACTGCAGAGTCCAGGTCAAATGATCTATGATAATCCCTGGTTAGTCCGTGCCATGCACCGAAGTTGAAGAAACAGTCC
>NW_016875912.1:0-990 GCF_001698545.2 Rhinopithecus bieti
TATCAACAATTTATCATTCATGGCATGACCAGTTTTTTTTGTTTGTTTTAAGGTGGGGTTTTGCTGTGCTTGCCCAGGCTGGAGTGCAGTGCAAGATCTTGACTCACTGCAACTTCTGCTTCCCGAATTCAAGCAATTCTCCCTCAGCCTCCCCAGTAGCTGGGATTACAGGCACCCGGCACCACATCCAGCTAATTTTTTATTCTTAGTAGAGACGGGGTTTCACCACATTGGCCAGGCTGGTCTTGAACTTCTGACCTCAGGTGATTTGCCCGCCTTGGCCTCCCAAAGTGCTGGGATTACAGGCATGAGCCACCGCACCTGGCCACAGCCAGCTTTGTTTCATTTATATTCCCACTTCATTTATATACATTCCTTCTTCCTCTGAATTATTGTGAAGTAAAACCTATAGCATTTTTTAAATTACCTTATATGTATCTGTAGAAGACAAAGAATTTTAAAAAATATATTCACAATGCCATTAAACGCCAAAAAATTAATAAATTCTGAAAACAGCCACAAATCCAGAGTTCACATTTTCTTGACTTTCTCATAAGTGATTTTTTTCTAGGTTACCTATTTCAATCAGATACCTGTTGGCTCATACTTACTTTAGTGCAAGGAAAAACTTAAAACTAAAGGACCAGTATTTTAAGAGGTATGTTAACTAAAATGTGGCAATGTAAGGAGCAGAGCAGGAAGAGCCTTTAAGTTCAAAACGTACAAGTCAATTTCATAGTTTAGGTGGTCCTTCCACAACAGCTCTGGCATCTGTTTTCTCTACGATGGCGGTAACAATAGTAGCTATTTCAGAGCAGGAAAAGGCTTACAGCAGTGCTAGAAGAGGGTCGTGGCTATGTAAAGTTTAGCTATTTGTATGTTGTAACAAACCTACAATTTTATTTATTTTTTGTCAATAATAGATTTCTTTTGGAAAAGTAGCTGCCTCCTGTTGGGGACACCCGCAGTTCCACTAAGTGAGCATTGGTG
>NW_016875913.1:0-821 GCF_001698545.2 Rhinopithecus bieti
CCAAGCGCGGGGCCCAAGGAAGTCCAGGGAACAAGCCGTTGCCAACCTCTGCAAAGCCAGCACATCACCAGGGAACGCGACAGGGAGAAGCCCAGGAGAGAGATGGTCCTCAGCTCGAGTGGGAGGCATAGGAGGCTGTAGCCGACCTCACGGCCCCTCCCGCTCCCTTCCCTGGAATGGAACTCAGTTCCGAAGGAAGAACCCAGAACAGAACTGCTGTTTTCCGAGGTTCTGTGCCAAGCTGAACTAAGAAGTCTCCAACTGGGCAAGGAGTTTTCATCGCAAACTCTGGAGCTGGTTTGGACGTCAACATCTAAGGTAAAGGCCAGTGGCTGCTCTTCAGGAGGCACCAGGCGGCCAAGCCACTGATGTGGCCCCCCGTGCCAAGAGGGCCACCATCCCGTTTGCAGCTGAGGACCCTCTCTGGGTCAGTTTATCAGGGACAGGAGGGGCCACCATGCGGGTGTCAGCACCAGGCCCATGACTGGAAGAATCCACTCCTCCGAAAGCACATGTTGGTGAAACTGCCTGCCCAACAGGGCATGATTACGGCACTCTAAAGAACCTCTTGTCTCACCAGGAAGGCTGGGGTTCCATGGAGTGGACCCCGGGGGCACGCTCACCTCTGACACTTCCTAAAAGAAAGCCACTTCCTAAAAAAAGCCACTCACCGCTGGCACTTCCTGAACCTGCCTTCCCGCAGGTGCTCAGGGATGTCCCCGCGCCAGCCCCGTCCACCCAGGACGGCGGCAGGGCTCAGGCAGCCAGCACCTGGGCAGCTGGCCAAGCAACCCCGGGGTGAAAACCTCATCCCAGGCACC
>NW_016875914.1:0-821 GCF_001698545.2 Rhinopithecus bieti
AGGGATAGAATCCCGGAAAGGAACGGAAAGTTCACATTATAAGTGTGTAGCAGAGCCGGTAACGGCTCAGTCAATGCAAAATGTTGACGATAATCAATTACAGGAGGTGATATATCCCAAAACATTAAAATTAGAAGAAAAAGGTCCAGAATTAGCCGAGTCATCAGAGTCTAAACCACGATGGCCAACTCCTCTTACAGCAGCTCAGATGCCTGTAACTTTACAATCTCAAATGCAGGTTAAACAAGTACAAACTCCAAAAGAAGATCAAATAGAAAAAGATAGAGTCTCTGTCATGGCAATGCCAATCCAAATACAGTATCCACAATATCAGCCGGTAGAAAGTAAGACCCAGCCGCCAGTAGCCTATCAATACTGGCCACCAGTCAAATTTCAGTATCGGCTGCCCCCAGAAAATCCGTATGGACAGCCAGGAATGTTTCCAGCACCACAGGGCAGGGCGCTATAGCCTCAGCCGCCCACCATGAGACTTAATCCTACAGCACTGCCCAGTGGACAGGGTAGTGCATTACATAAAATTATTGATGAGGCAAGAAAACAAGGAGATAATGAAGGCTGGCGATTCCCAGTAACATTAGAATCAAGACCACCTGGAGAAGGGGCCCAAGAGGGAGAGCCTCCCAGAGCTGAAGCCAGATATGAGTCCTTTTCTATGAAAATGCTAAAAGAAATGAAAGAGGGAGTAAAACAGCATGGACCCAACTCTCCTCACATGAGAACATTATTAGATTCCATTGCTCATGGACATAGACTCATTCCTTATGATTGGGAGATTCTGGCAAAATCATCACTCTCACCCT
>NW_016875915.1:0-253 GCF_001698545.2 Rhinopithecus bieti
AGGATATTTCCTTTTTCACCATAGCCCTCAATGAGCTCCCAAATATCACTTTGCTGAATCCACGAGAACAGTGTTAGCAAACTGTTCCAAGAAGGGAAGGGTGGATGTCTGCGTGATGAAGTCACACGTCACAAAGCAATCTCTCTGAAACCTTCCCTCTAGTTATTATCGCAGGATATTTCCTTTACCCCCATGGGCCTTTATTGGCTCCCAAATATCACTTTGCAGATTCCACGAAAAAAGTATTAGCAAA
>NW_016875916.1:0-523 GCF_001698545.2 Rhinopithecus bieti
CTGAACTTTGGGGATTGCTGGCCGTGGAGACAGGCCACTGCGCCTCAGACCCCCGTGTATCCCCCTCTCTTCTCGGAGCCCAGACCAGGACTAGGAGGGTCTGTCAAGGGCTTCTGCCCACCCAGGAACCCCACAGAGCAGCCATGGGCCCTCCAGCGAGCTCACTGACATGCCCTGTGACCTCAGGCCAGTTCTTGCCCGCTCTTGGCCTTACTCTTCTACACTGCTCATTTCGGAGACCCTTCTGGTCTGCATGTCTGGAGCTTGGGGCCCATGGCAAGCCAGCAGATCTGGCATCAGGAAATCAGGAAGGCCTCATGAGAGGAGGCAGTGTTTGGGCCGGGCTCTGAAGAACACAGGCCATTGGGAGCAGAGTATGGGGAGTGGTATTCCAGGCAAAAGGAACATTCCGGGCAAAGGCACAGAACAGGAATGTGAGTTTGGGGGTGGTTTAGCCTCTTGTGGATGGCCCATCAGGTGAGGGAGCCCGTGTGGCCTTTGAGGCATGAGCTCTGTAGGGCCT
>NW_016875917.1:0-914 GCF_001698545.2 Rhinopithecus bieti
GTGTGACTGCGTCAGTGTCTGATGAAGTCGTGTGTCTGTGTCACTGAGTCTGGGGACATGTGATTACACACCTCCCCGAGGGAGTGCATCTCAAGCTGTGTGACCAACCCCCTGGAACCGTGTGTGGGGTGGGTATAACATGTGTCCAGCAGCCGGGGCAACCCAGTGAAACCCCGTCTCTACAAAAAAATTTTTTTTAATTAGCCGGGCATGGTGGCTCATGCCTGTGGTCCCAGCTACTTGGGAGGCTGAGGTGGGAGCCCTTGAGCCTAGGAGGTTGAGGCTGCAGGGAGCTGTGATTGCACCACTGCACTCCAGCATGGGTGACAGAGTGAGACCCTGTCTTAAAAAACAAAAAATGTGAACAGCTGCATGTCTGGCTGCTGTGTGTGAACCCACGTGTGTGTTTGTGTGACTAAATGAGCAGTGGTATCTGGTGAGCAAGATCAAGCCTGTTCTGGCTGCCTGGGGCCACAGTGGGCCCCTCTGAGACCCATCTGTGTTCCCTTGTTAGTCCTCATGACCTCTGTTAACCAGGTACCCCAGGAGGCAGCCCAGAAGGCAGACATCGTTTTCTCAGTGAAGAGCCCACTGAGTGCCAGCTACCTGGTGATGGTTTCGCCTGGCGCCTTGGCAGATGAGCCACCCAGCCTGGACCCCATGCAGAGCTTCTCTCAAGAGGTGGTGGATGCAGGCAGGATCCTGTACCTGCACTCCTGCCCTGAGGCCTGGAGCGATGCCTTCTCGCTGGTTGTGGCCTCAGCCTGGGCGCTCCCCTCGAGGACGTATCATAGAGCCAGAGGTGCTGCCCACTGTCATCCCCACCGGGAGTGCAAAACTTCAGCGTCCCCGAGGGTGGCAGCCACACCTTGGTCCCTCCACTGCTCCGCATCACCGGGCCCTACTTCTCCACT
>NW_016875918.1:0-852 GCF_001698545.2 Rhinopithecus bieti
TAAGGAGTGACTACTGTATGTATATATTAATAGCTATAATAATCAAGAGGACAGGATGTTAGTAGAATATACACATTAGTAGAACATACACATAGAACAATGGAATAGAAAACCTCAACACTGATTATGCTGTTACAGACTATATGTTCATGTAGTTGGAGCCCTCACCCCCAGTGTGGTGGTGTTTGGAGATGTGGAGCCCTTGGGAGGTAAATAGGGTTAGATTAGGTTATGAGTGTGGGGCCCTCACGATGAGGTTAGTGCCTTACAGGAAGAGGAAGTGAGAGCTTGCTCACTGTCCATGTGCACGGAGGAAAGGCAATGTGAGCATGCAGTGGCCGTCTGCAATCTGGGAAGAGGCCCTCACCAGGTCCTGGCCATGCTGGCATCCTGATCTCAGACTTCCAGCATTTGGAACCGTGAGGAAATGAACTTCTGTTGTTTGAGCCACACAGTCTATGGTATTTTGTTACAGCAGTCGAAGCTAAGACATTTGACAGACTGTTGACAAAAATGCAGAAGAAATTCAGTCAGATATTCAGCAAAAGATGTTGAAGCATTTTAACAATATCTTGTTTTATGTGTGGTAGAATATATATAACATGAAATTTGCCATTTTAACAATTTTTAAATGTACAGTCCAGTGGCATTATAATCACAATGTTGTATAGCCATTATCATAATTTCGAAAACATTTTCATTACTGCAAACAGAAGCTCTATTGCCATTAAGCAGTAACTACTCATTCCTCCCTCCCACCAGCCTATGGTAACCTCTTATCTAGTTTGTTTCTGTGAGTTTTGACTGTTGTGAATATTTCATGTCAGTAGTGTGACAACATGTGGCTTTTTG
>NW_016875919.1:0-820 GCF_001698545.2 Rhinopithecus bieti
ACAACGGAGAGCCAAATCATGAGTGAACTCATATTCACAGTTGATTCAAAGAGAATAAAATACATAGGAATCCAACTTACAAGGGATGTGAAGCACCTCTTCAAGGAGAACTACAAACCACTGCACAATGAAATAAAAGAGGACACAGAAAAATGGAAGAACATACCATGCTCATGGATAGGAAGAATCAATATCATGAAAATGGCCATACTGCCCAAGGTAATTTATAGATTCAATGCCATCCTCATTAATCTACCAATGACTTTCTTCACAGAATTGGAAAAAAACTACTTTAAACATTATATGGAACCAAAAAAGAGCCCTCAGTGCCAAGACAATCCTAAGCCAAAAGAACAAAGCTGGAGGCATCACGTTACCTGACTTCAAACTATACCACAAGGCTACAGTAACCAAAATAGCATGATACTGATACCAAAACAGAGATATAGACCAATGGAACAGAACAGAGTCCTCAGAAATAATACCACACATCTACAACCATCTGATCTTTGACAAACCTGACAAAAACAAGAAATGGTGAAAGGATTCCCTATTTAATAAATAGTGCTGGGAAAACTGGCCTGCCTTATGTAGAAAGCTGAAACTGGATCCTTTCCTTACACTTTATACAAAAATTAATTCAAGATAGGTTAAAGACTTAAATGTTATACCTAAAACCATAAAAACCCTAGAAGGAAACTTAGGCAATACAATTCAGGACATAGGAATGGGCAACCACTTCATGTCTAAAACACCAAAAGCAATGGCCAACAAAAGTCAAAATTGACAAATGGGATCTAATTAAACTAAAGAGCTTCTG
>NW_016875920.1:0-1643 GCF_001698545.2 Rhinopithecus bieti
GTTTAACAAACATAATGCCTTCAGGCACTTGTTTAACAAAGCACATGCTGCATAGCCCTAAATCCATTAAACCCTGAGTAAACACAGCACAGGTCTCTGCAAGCACAGGGTTGGGGATAGGGTTACAGACTAACAGCATCTCAAGGCAGAAGAATTTTTCTTAGTACAGAACAAAACAGAGTCTCTTATGTCTACTTCTTTCTACATAGATACAGTAACCGTCTGATCTCTCTTTTTCCCCACACATACTGGAGAGAAAGCATACAAGTGTGATAAATGTGGCAAAGCCTTTATTTCATCCTCAACACTTATTAAACATGAGATAATTCATACTGGAGAGAAACCCTACAAATGTGAGGAATGTGGCAGAGCTTTTAACCGTTCCTCAAACCTTACTAAACATAAGAGAGTTCATACTGGAGAGAAACCCTACAAGTGTGAAGAATGTGGCAAAGCCTTTTTACTGCATTCTCAACTCTAACTGAACATAAGATAATTCACACTGAAAAGAAGCCTTACAAATGTGAAGTGTGTGGCAAAGCTTTTAACTGGTCATCAGCCCTGAATAAACATAAGAGAATTCATATTAGACAGAAACCCTGCATAGTGAAGAACGTGGCAAATCTTTTCAATGTTCCTCAACCCTTAATAAGCATAATTCATACTGGAGAGAAACTGTATGAGTGTGTTGAATGTGGGAAAGCCTTTAACCAGCCTTCAACTCTTACTAAATATGAGAATTTATATGGAACATAAACCCTACAAATATTCAGAATGTGACAAAGCTTTTTAAGGAAGTTCTCAACCCTTACTTAATTACACATAATTCATACCAAACAGAAACTCTACAAGTGTGAAGAATGTGGCAAAGCCTATAACAAGTTCTCAATTCTTTTTTTTTTTGAGATGAATTTTACTCTTATCACCCAGACTGGAGTGCAATGGCATGATCGAAGCTCACTGCAACCTCTGCCTCCTGGGTTCAAGCCATTATCCTGCCTCAGTCTCCTGATTAGCTGGGATTACAGAGGCCCACCACCATGCCTGGCTAGTTTTTGTATTTTTAATAGAGACTGGGTTTCACCATGTTTTCCAGGCTGATCTAGAACTCCTGACCTCAGGCGATCCACCCACCTTGGCCTCATAAAATGCTTGGATTACAGGTGTGAGCCACCATGCCCAGCCACAAGTTCTCAGTTCGTAAGAGGCATGGCAATAATTCATGCTGAAGAGGAACTCTACAAACCTGAAAGATGTGACAGTCCTTTTACCAATGCCTCCAATCTTTCCTTTTTTTATTTTTTTGAGACAGGGACTACAGGCATGAGCCACTGCGCCCGGCCAAATTTTCTATACAGAAAAAAAAAAAAAAAAAAAAAAAATTATACTAGTGTGAGACCCTAGAAATGTATAAAATGTGACAAAGCCTTAATATGGTTGTCACACTTATTGTAGGTAAGATAATTCATACTGGCAAAACTCCCAGAAGTGTGAAGAATGTGGCAAAACTTTTAATCAGTGTTTACACTTTATTTCACAGGAAAGCTATTATCCTTGAGAAAAATTGTACAAATATAAAGAATATGGAAAAGCCATTAATGCCTACTCACATCTTACTCAACAGAAGTTTCAGAGTTAATAAT
>NW_016875921.1:0-1352 GCF_001698545.2 Rhinopithecus bieti
TCCCCACACCTGAACATAGCCAGGGAAGCCAGAGGGGTTATTCCTGAATTGTTTCCTCTTACCAGATCTCCTGTTAATCTTCTCAGAGGTACTTGGTTTTCCCGGGGGGCACAGCTGTTTCCCATCGTTCTGTGGGCCAGATGCTTCTGCCACTCCCTTCGAATGGTTGCCTTCCTCTGCTAGCTTCTTGAGCATGATCTTTATAATGTGAAGGTCACAGAAAAACAGTATCAGTCACATTTCTATAGTGCTTTAGAGCTTACAAAGCGTCTTCACATGCATTACCTTAATCAATGTTCTCAACAATGCTGGGAGAGTTACACTTACCTAAATAAGGAGAAACCTGGGAGGTTAGAAGGGAAAGGAATGGCCTAAACGAATGGGGTTTCCAGGGCTAGAATGCTTATCTTCACACTCTTTCAAGACTGACATTTGTGCAAACAGCAGAAATCTCCATGTAATTGAGTGTGTGGTGTACAGAAGTTTTGTAGAATAGCATTCTAAGAATTCACAAGGTCTACAAAAGGAAGAGCTTCTGTAAAATACAAGGGATCCCAATATAAGCTTGTAGACTGCTGCTGGGAGAGTAAATGTAAAGACATAGAGAGGGGACAAAACGCTGCTGGGAAAGATGATGTGGGGCGATGAATACTTGGAAGAGAGAGGGAAAGAAATGGTTTGCTGAAATTAATCTAGACATCAAAGAAAGCAGTACCAGATATGGCATACCACCCTACCGAGGCACCAACACTGAATGTGGAATTCAGTGAGGTGGTACCCACACCAATTCTGGTTGCATTGGGATGTGTCACTGACCAACAATACTAAGCTACTCTTTTATTTTTGTGTTTTTGTTTTGTTTTGATTTTGTTTTGGTTTTGGTTTTTGAAACGGAGACTTGCTCCGTCGCCTGGCTAGAGTGCAGTGGCGTGATTTCTGCTCACTGCAATCTCCCCCTCCCCCGGTTCAAGTGATTCCCCTGCCTCAGCCTCCCGAGTAGCTGGGACTACAGGCAGGCACTACCACGCCCCACTAAGTTTTGTGTTTTTAGTAGAGATAAGGTTTCACCATGTCGGCCAGGATGGTCTCGATTTATTGACTTTGTGATCTGCCTGCCTCGGCCTCCCAAAGTAAGGCTCACAACTGGCATTACAGTCGTGAGCCACCGCGCCCGGCCCTTAAGGTACTTTTTACGCAGCTTCCTCGCTTATGAAATAGTGAACAATACATGTAAAATAGGCTAAGGGAAAGTCCTCTCTGAGCTTGTAAACACTGTTTAAATGTAATAATAATAACAATTAATATCTTTCTGGA
Source organism: Rhinopithecus bieti (assembly GCF_001698545.2). Taxonomy (NCBI): domain Eukaryota; kingdom Metazoa; phylum Chordata; class Mammalia; order Primates; family Cercopithecidae; genus Rhinopithecus; species Rhinopithecus bieti. Next base: position 1,315 of record NW_016875921.1, read on the forward strand.
TACTTCTTTGAATTCGGTCTCCGCACTGGCAACCCAAC
>NW_016875922.1:0-1161 GCF_001698545.2 Rhinopithecus bieti
CAGAAGTAAAAGATTACATGAGAAGATATCTGATATTGAGGTGGCAAGGAATAATAATGTTGACATGTATCTCATTAAAAACTGCAGGCAGTTGTGGCTATCTAAGGTATTGGGTATTACTGAGGTGCATCCATGTGCCCAGTGAGAAGACTTGTAAGAGTCCATTTGGGAATAATGAGAATGTAAGTATTGCCCTCCCAAACACAGTGATTTAGGTCACTTTTATTATTTCAGAAATTCTGGATACTTTACTACTTATATTAAATTGCCCTTGAAAGGATACTTGCCATTACTTAATGTCTAATATGAAGAAAAGACAAATGTATGTGATCTGTAGTGCATAGTAATAATACAATCTGAATAATATATTTAAAATTTTCACTCTGCTTTCCAAGAAATAAAGCATTGATTCTAAATGTATTCTCTATTTGTCAAAACAAATAGAAACTATTTAGTATTTCATTTATAAAAGAAATTAATTAATGATGTCTCCAAGTTAATTTTTTCCTTCTTCCCGCATATCATTTTTGTGTTATATAAGAGAGCATATTTTTCTACTCTACCCTGGAATTAAGAAACAAAACATAAAGTGTGATATTTAACCCAAGGCTACCACATTTTTTTAGTTTATTTAATAGGTTCTCATGTATCTAGAAAAGAAAACTTAAGACATAAACATAACCAAACTAAAATAACATACTTTTTCTTCTATTTGCTTTATTTCTTGAATCCAATGATATGTCTTCATCTACCTCTGAGAATACACTTAAAACTACAGAAGCAAATTAACATTCTCCCAATTAACATGTAGTGCAATATTTAAGATTTCATCTCATTGAACATCTGTTGGATGAAATTTACAATACTAAAAGCGCTCTTCTAAATACTGCAATGTCTAGATGGAAGACAAGCTAGTCAAGTGGCAGAGTAAACATCATTCTGGTAGGCCTTTTCAAGCTGTCACTTGCAAGATGTTTGGACTGATGAGAATGTTAGCCATAATTAATCTCAGAGATAGAAGGCTGAAAATGGGTGAGGTGATGTTGAAATGCATGAAATGATGACTAGTTATAGTAAAAAATAATAGATGTGGCCACATTGCTTTGAGAAAATTTAGAGAATATCTTGGGTCACAATGATACATTTCTTGCCTTATTTGTG
>NW_016875923.1:0-851 GCF_001698545.2 Rhinopithecus bieti
TGATTTTTTACTTTGATCCTGTTTATGTGATGGATTACGTTTATTGATTTGCATATGTTGAACCAGCCTTGCATCCCAGGGATGAAGCCAGCTTGATCTTGGTGAATAAGCTTTTTGACGTCCTCCTGGATTTGGTTTGCCAGTATTTCGTTGAGGATTTTCGCATCAATGTTCATCAGGGATATTGGTCTAAAATTCTCTTTTTTTGGTTGTGTCTCTGCCAGACTTTTGTATCAGGATGATGCTGGCCTCACAAAATGAGTTACAGAGGATTCCCTCTTTTTCTATTGATTGGAATAGTTTCAGAAAGAATGATACCAGCTCCTCTTTGTATCTCTGGTAGAATTTGACTGTGAATCTGTCTGGTCCTGGACTTTTTTTGGTTGGTAGGCTATTAATTATTGCCTCAATTTCAGAGCCTGTTATTGGTCTATTCAGAGATTCAACTTCTTCCTGGGTTAGTCTTGGGAGGGTGTATATGTCCGGAAATTTATCCATTTCTTCTAGATTTTCTAGTTTATTTGCATAGAAGTGTTTGTAGTGTTCTCTGATGGTAGTTTGCATTTCTGTGGGATTGGTGGTGATATCCCCTTTATCATTTTTTATTGCATCTATTTCATTCTTCTCTCTTTTCTTCTTTATTAGTCTTGCTAGTGGTCTATCAAATTTGTTGATCTTTTCAAAAAACCAGCTCCTGGATTTACTGATTTTTAAAGGGTTTGTTGTGTCTCTAATCTCCTTCAGTTCTGCTCTGATCTTAGTTATTTCTTGCCCCCGATAGCTTTTGAATTCGTTTGCTCTTGCTTCTCTAGTTCTTTCAGTTGTGATGTTAGGGTGTCGATTTTAGATCT
>NW_016875924.1:0-253 GCF_001698545.2 Rhinopithecus bieti
TGCTAACTCTGTTATCTTGTGTTCTGAAAAGTGATATTTAGGAACGCATTGAAGCCTATAGTGATAAAGGAAATATCCTCAGATCAAAACTGGAAAGAAGCCTTCTGAGAAACTGCATTTCGATGTGTGAATGCCACTCACAGAGTAACACGTTTCTCTGCTGTGTTCAGTTTGCTAACACAGTTTTCTGGAAATCTGCATTGGGATACTTGTGAACGCAATGAAGCTTATGGTGACAAAGGAAATATCTTCA
>NW_016875925.1:0-851 GCF_001698545.2 Rhinopithecus bieti
GATTACAGGCTTGAGCCACCGCGCCCGGCCTTTTTCTGTTTTTTTGAGACGGAGTTTCACTCTTATTGCCCAGGTTTGAGTGAAGTGGCACGATCTCGGCTCACTGCAGCCTCTGCCTCCCGGGTTCAAGTGATTCTCCTGTCTCAGCCTCATGAATAGCTGGGATTACAGGCGCGTGCCACCATGCCCAGCTAATTTTTTGTATTTTTAGTAGAGACAGGGTTTCACCATGTTGGCCAGGCTGGTCTCAAACTCCTGACCTCAGATGATCCGCCTTCTTCGGCTCCCCAAAGTGCTGGGATTACAGACGTGAGCTGCTGTGCCCAGCCTGTCACCCAGTTTTACACCAAGTATGGATGTTCCTGAAACTGTCATGATACTGGTAGCTGTGTGATTTTTGTATGTTAATGAGCATATAATGAGGTTCTAGGTGAAACCTAGGTCAAATCCAGTGCCATGTTGGGACCAGTTGGTCTCAGCCAGCTTGGTCTACTCCTGGGTTTTCAGGGTCTTATCAGTCCCTAGCTGCAGCTATTTCAATAGATTTCTTTTGCTAGTCATGTGAAACTGCTGCCTGAAATTTTCTATTCTACGATCACCTTGTATTATTCCTTTCTCAGCGACCACCTTGTGTTATTCCTGTCTCAGTATGCGGCTCTTGAGCACGTGAAATTTGACTAGTATGACTGAGAGACTAGATTTTAAATTGTGTTGCCCTGTAAATACTTTAAATTTTACTTTAAATAGCTTCAACTGACTAACAGCTACCATATTAGCACACGCCTATAGGCTGTGTAATGATGTTCTCCTTTTCATTCCTAATATTGGGTATTTGTGTATATATATATATA
>NW_016875926.1:0-854 GCF_001698545.2 Rhinopithecus bieti
GCTGAAAGTGGAAGCCCATCCAGCCTGGGAGGGCTACACGGGGGCCTGGGGACACAGGGGTTAGCCCAAGGGGAGTCCCAGTGGAGGGCACAGAGAGGGCTCTGGGTTTAGGCTGCAGCTCTGTGGCCTGTGCTGGGTCGTGAGGATATGGGGACAGAGAGAGATGAGTGAGACTGGGTGAGGTCGGAGAGCCCAGCCCTCCCAGGACAGTCACAAGAAAGGAGAGGGTCTCTTAGGGCAGAGATGTATCTGTCCCTGGAGCCCCGTCACCTCTGGGGCCCGGTCTCTCTTCACGGGTCGACCTCCCGCCTTCATTTGAGGAAGGGCACCTTAGAAAGTGACTAGCGGGGAGTAAACGGGTACAGAGAACTCCAGGGCCGCCAGGTGAAGTCCAGGAGCATCAGAGGCTGCTGGGGTGGGCATGGGGGCTGCGGTGCCCCAAAGTCAAGGGGAGCAGCCCCAAGAACCCAGCCAATGTGAAGAGTCCTGTGGTCGGGCTGGTGGGGACAGGGCGACGGCAGAGCCCCAGGGTGTGTCTGGGTGGAGTCCGTGCTTCACCAGGAGAGCTGAGTGGGCCAGGCTGGGACACAGGCTGGTGTCCCTGGGGACAGGAAGCTCCAGGCCATGCCAGGCTTGGGCCTCCCCACACCCTGCCAGGACGGTTTTGTGGGCTGTAGGGGAGACCCCTAGATTCCAAACTCAGACTCCAGAAACCGGGAAGGAGGGAGCACAGCCTGCCCTGGGGACACACGGGGTAACTGAGGCTGCAGAGGAAATGACTGGACCAGGACAACTGGGAAAGGTGACTTGGGAAGGCCCCTAGCAAGGTGCAGGGCTGTCTGCTCTCCAGAGGG
>NW_016875927.1:0-1621 GCF_001698545.2 Rhinopithecus bieti
AAAAAAAGAAACTCACTCAAAACCGCTCAACTACATGGAAACTAAACCTGCTCCTGAATGACTACTGGGTACACAATGAAATGAAGGCAGAAATAAAGATGTTCTTTGAAACCAATGAGAACAAAGACACAAAGATACAAGAATCTCTGAGACACATTTAAAGCAATGTGTAGAGAGAAATTTATAGCAGTAAATGCCCACAAGAGAAAGCAGGAAAGATCTAAAATTGACACTCTAACATCACAATTAAAAGAACTAGAGAAGCAAGAGCAAATACATTCAAAACCTAGCAGAAGGCAAGAAATAACAAAGATCAGAGCAGAACTGAAGGAGATAGAGACACAAAAAACCCTTCGAAAAATCAAGGAATCCAGGAGCTGTTTTTTTTGAAAACATCAACAAAATTGATAGACTGCTAGCAAGACTAAAAAAGAAGAAAAGAGAGAACCAAATAGATGCAATAAAACATGATAAAGAGGATATCACCACCGACCCCACAGAAATACAAACCACCATCAGAGAATACTACAAACACCTCTACACAAATAAACTAGAAAATCTAGAAGAAATGAATAAATTCCTGGACACATACACCCTCCCAAGACAAAGCAGGAAGAAGTTGAATCCCCAAATAGACCAATAACAGGCTCTGAAATTGAGGCAATAATTAATAGCCTACCAACCAAAAAAAGTCTAGGACCAGATGGACTCACAGCTGAACTGTACCAGAGGTACAAGGAGGAGCTGGCACCATTCTTTCTGAAACTATTCCAATCAATAGAAAAAGAGGGAATCCTCCCTAACTCATTGTATGAGGCCAGCATCATTCTGATACAAAAACCTGGCAGAGACACAACAGAAAAAAGATAATTTTAGACCAATATCCCTGATGAACATGGATGCAAATATCCTCAATAAAATACTGGTAAACCAAATCCAGCAGCATCAAAAAGCTTATCCACCATGATCAAGTGGACTTCATCCCTGGGATACAAGGCTGGGTCAACATATGCAAATCAATCAACAAAATCCAGCATACAAACAGAACCAAATACAAAAACCATATGATTGTCTCAATAGATCCCGAAAAGGCCTTTGACAAAATTCAACAGCCCTTCATGATAAAAACTCTCAATAAATTCAGTTTTGATGGGATATATCTCAAAATAATAAGAGTTATTTATGACAAATCCACAGCCAATATCATATTGAATGGGCAAAAACTGGAAGCATTCCCTTGAAAACTGGTACAAGACAGGGATGCCCTCTCTCACCACTCTGATTCAACATAGTGTTGGAAGTTCTGGCCAGGGCAATCAGTCAGGGAAAAGAAATAAAGGGTATTCAATTAGGAAAAGAGGAAGTCAAATTGTCCCTGTTAGCAGATGACACGATTGTATATTTAGAAAACCCCATTGTCTCAGCCCAAAATCTCCTTATGCTGATAAGCAACCTCAGCAAAGTCTCAGGATACAAAATCAATATGCAAAAATCACAAGCATTCTTATACACCAATAACAGACAAACAGAGAGTCCAGTCATTTTGAACTCCCATTCACAATAGCTTCAAAGAAATAAAATACCTAGGAATCCAGCTTACAAGGGATGTAAAGGACCTCTT
>NW_016875928.1:0-761 GCF_001698545.2 Rhinopithecus bieti
ACAACCATCTGATCTTTGACAAAGCTGACAAAAGCAAACAATGCGGAAAGGATTCCCTATTTAATAAATCGTGTTGGGAAAACTGGCTAGCGATATGCAGAAAACTGAAACTGTGTCCCCTCCTTACACCTTATACAAAAATTAACTCAAGATGGAATAAAGATTTAAACATAAGACCTAAAATCATAAAAACGCTAGAAGAAAGCCTAGGCAATATCATTCAGCAAATAGGCATGGGCAAAGACTTCATGACTCAAACACCAAAAGCAATGGCAACAAAAGCCAAAATTGACAAATTGGATCTAATTACAGTAAAGAACTTCTGCACAGCAAAAGAAACCATCATGAGAGTAAACAGGCAACCTTCAGAATGGGAGAAAATTTTTGTAATCTATCCATCTGACAAAGGATTAATATCCAGAATCTACAAGGAACCTAAACAAATTTATGAGAAAAAAGACAAACAACCCCATCAAAAAGTGGGCAAAGGACATGAACAGACACTTCTCAAAAGAAGACATTTATGTGGCCAACAAACATGAAAAAAAGCTCATCATCACTGGTCATTAGAGAAATGCAAATCAAAACCACAATGAGATACCATCTCATGCCAGTTAGAATAGTGATTGTTAAAGAGTCAGGAAACAACAGATGCTGGAGAGGATGTGGACAAATTAGAATGCTTTTACACCGTTGGTGGGAGTGTAACTTAGTTCAATCATTGTGGAAGGCAGTGTGATGATTTCTCAGGGATCTAGAAC
>NW_016875929.1:0-852 GCF_001698545.2 Rhinopithecus bieti
ACTACTGAGACAGTCAGGCGTCCTTGAGCTTCTGTGAGCTCCCCCCCGTTCGCGCTTCCCCGCGGCTTTGTTTACCTACTTTAGCCTCAGCAATGGCGGGCGCCCCTCCCCCAGCCTCGCTGCTGCCTTGCGGATAGATCGCGGCAGACTGCTGTGTTAGCAGTGAGGAAGTCCCTCTTTTTCTGTTGTTTGGAATAGTTTCAGAAGGAATGGACCAGCTCCTCTTTGTACCTCTGGTAGAATTCGGCTGTGAATCGTTCTGGTCCTGGACTTTTTTAGTTGGTAGGTTATTAATTATTGCCTCAATTTCAGAACCTGTTATTGATCTATTCAGAGATTTAACTTTTTCCTGGTTTAGTCTTGGGACAGCGTATGTGTCCAGGAATTTATCCATTTCTTCTAGATTTTCTAGTTTATTTGCATAGAGGTTTTTAGAGTATTCTCTGATGGTAATTTGTATTTTTGTGGGATTGGTGGTGATATCCCCTTGATCATTTTTTATTGCGTCTATTTGATTCTTCTCTCTTTTATTCTTTATTAGTCTTGCTAGCAGTCTATCAATTTTGTTGATGTTTTCAAAAAACCAGCTCCTGGATTCATTGATTTTTTTTTTTAAGTGTTTTTTTGTGTCTCTATCTCCTTCAGTTCTGCTCTGATCTTAGTTATTTCTTGCCTTCTGCTAGCTTTTGAATTTGTTTGTTCTTGCTTCTCTAGTTCTTTTAATTGTGATATTAGGGTGTTGATTTTAGATCTTTCTTGCTTTCTCTTGTGGACATTTAGTGCTACAAAATTCCTTCTACACACTGCTTTTAATGTGTCCCAGACATTCTGGTACGTTGTGTCTTTGTTCTC
>NW_016875930.1:0-852 GCF_001698545.2 Rhinopithecus bieti
TTTTGAATCTGGGTTCTCCTGTATTGGGTGCATATATATTTAGGATAGTTAGTTCTTCCAGAAGAATTGATCCCTTTACCATTATGTAATGGACTTCTTTGTCTCTTTTGATCTTTGATGGTTTAAAGTCTGTTTTTTTCAGAGATTAGGATTGCAACCCCTGCTTTTTTTTACTTTCCTTTTGCTTGGTAGATCTTCCTCCATCCCTTTATTTTGAGCCTCTGTGTGTCTCTGCATGTGAGATGGGTCTCCTGAATACAGCAAACTGATGGGTCTTGACTCTTTATCCAATTTGTCAGACTGTGTCTTCTAATTAGACCATTTAGTCCATTTACACTTAATGTTAATATTGTTATATGTGAACTTGATCCTGTCATTATGATATTAGCTGGGTTTTTTTGCTCTTTAGTTGACGCAGTTTCTTCCTAGCATCTATGGTCTTTATATTTTGGCATGTTTTTGCAGTGGCTGGTACCTGTTGTTCCTTTCCATGTTTAGTGCTTCCTTCAGGATCCCTTGTAGGGCAGGCCTGGTGATGACAAAATCCCTCAGCATTTGCTTGTCTATAAAGGATTTTATTTCTCCTTCACTTATGAAACTTAGTTTGGCTGGATATGAAATTCTGGCTTGAAAATTCTTTTTCTTTAAGAATGTTGAATATTGTCCCCCACTCTCTTCTGGCTTGTAGAGTTCCTGCCAAGAGATCTGCTGTTTGTCTGATGGGCTTCCCTTTGAGGGTAACCTGACCTTTCTCACTGGCTTCCCTTAACATTTTTTCCTTCATTTCAACTTTCGTGAATCTGACAATTATGTGTCTTGGAGTCACTCTTTGGGAGGAGTATCTCTGTGACA
>NW_016875931.1:0-1161 GCF_001698545.2 Rhinopithecus bieti
TCCATTAAAGAAAAGCCATCTACTGAGAAGGAGTCCTTTTCCGAGGAACCATCTGCAATGCAAGAGAAGCATATCACTCAGGAGGAAGTTTCCATCTTAAAGGAGCCCTCATCCTTGCTAAAGTCTCCAACCGAAGAGTCACTTTTTGATGAGACTTTGACTTTTACAAAGAAGTGTACCATTGAGGAGGCACCCTCCACCAAGAAGCCTTTAATTTTAAAGAGGAAGCACACCACTCAGGGGACAATGTCCCACTTGAAGAAACCACTAGTATTACAGACCACCTCTGGAGAGAAGTCACTTATTAAGGAGCCACTGTCCTTTAAAGAAGAAAAAGTGTCTTTAAAGAAAAAGTGTACCATACAAGCGATGATGTCCATCTGTCCAGAACTGTTGGACTTTCAGGATATGATTGGTGAAGATAAGAATTCTTTCTTTATGGAGCCAGTGTCATTTAGGAAGAACCCTACAACTGAGGAGACAGTACTTACCAAGACATCATTGTCTGTACGGAAAAAGAAAATTACTCAGGGGAAGATGTCCCACTTAAAGAAGCCACTGGTCTTACAGAAGATCATTTCCAAGGAGGAGTCACTCTATAAGAAGCTGTTGCCCTTTACGATGAAATCTACAACTGAAGAAAAGTTCCTCTTCCAGGAACCATCTGCATTGAAAGAGAAGCACACCACCTTGCAGGAAGTGTCCCTCTCAAAAGAGTCATTGGCCATCCAGGAGAAGACTACCACTGAGGAGGAATTCTCTCAGGAACTATTTTCATTGCATGTTAAGCATACCAACAAAAGTGAGTCCCTCTTCCAGAAGGCTTTGGTCTTGCAAGAGAAGACTGATACCAAAGAGGATTCCTTGAAGAAGCTGTTGGCCTTGCAGGAGAAAAGCACCACGGAAGAAGAGTCCTTTATCAATAAGCTATTGGTTCTGAAGAAGGAGCTTTCTGCTGAGGCAGCCACAAACATAGAGATGCAATTATCTTTAAAGAAGCAGTCCACTGCTCAGGGAGAAGTGTTCCTCCTGAAGAAGCAGTTGGCTTTGAATGAGAACATCAGTGAAGAGGAGTTCCTTATTAAGCAGCCACTGGCCTTGGAGGGATATCCCAGCATTGAGGAGGGGGAGACCCTCTTCAAGAAGCTTTTGGCCATGCAA
>NW_016875932.1:0-760 GCF_001698545.2 Rhinopithecus bieti
ACTCCTTTAAAGTTCATATGCAACCAAAAAAGAGCCCGCATTGCCAAGACAATCCTAGGTCAAAAGGACAAAGCTGGAGGCGTCACGCTACCTGACTTCAAACTATACTACAAGGCTACAGTAACCAAAACAGCATGGTACTGGTACCAAAACAGAGATATAGACCAATGGAACAGAACAGAGTCCTCAGAAATGTATGCATCTTTAAAACAACATAGGCCGGTCACAGTGGCTCACGCCTATCATTCCAGCACTTTGGGAGGCCGAGGCGGGTGGATCACGAGGTCAGGAGATCATGACTATCCTGGCTAACACGGTGAAACTCATTTCTACTAAAACTACAAAAACAAAATTAGCCAGGCATAGTGGCGGGCGCCAGTAGTACCAGCTAATCCGGAGGCTGAGGCAAGAGAATGGCGTTAACCCGGGAGGCGGAACTTGCGGTGAGCCAAGATCGTGCCACTGCACTCCAGTCTGGGCGACAGAGCAAGACTGTCTCAAGAAAAACAAAAAAAAGAATAAATAAATAAATAAATAAGTAGATTATATCATATCTATTTTGATACAGTCGTGGTTAACATAAATAATCCTGTTTATATCAGTATAAAACCATGAATATACAGTAATAAATATTATAATTACAAGTAAATCACCATAAATAAATTCCTTTTCAATGTTTCTACTCCCAGTTTTAAATTTGTTTTGAAGTAATTATACATTTTAATGGTATTTAGGTATACATAATATACTTTATAGTCAA
>NW_016875933.1:0-319 GCF_001698545.2 Rhinopithecus bieti
CTAGAAGTTCTTGTGCCAACCTCATTGGCTGTTGGGGACTGGAGTCAGTCCAAGGGCTTTTAGGTAACACTGAGGTATAGACTCAGCCAGTAACCTTCAGTTGCCCTAAGACCTCCTTTCAATTCCACACAATGGGTAGGCCCTTCATGAAAGGAAACTGGATTAGAACAGCGCCAATGTTTTCAAGGTTGTTTTTGAGAGAAAAAAACTTAGGACAAGAAGCCTCAGAAAGTAATTGAGGACAAGGAGCATGACTCCTAATCACCCTTTTGATGAATTCCTTTTCCCTGGCCAACACACCAAAATATGTTGTAGTTTT
>NW_016875934.1:0-848 GCF_001698545.2 Rhinopithecus bieti
GCAACACTATTCACAATAGCAAAGACTTGGAATCAACCCAAATGTCCATCAGTGGCAGACTGAATGTGGCACATATACACCATGTGGCACATATACACCATGGAATATGGCACATATACACCATGGAATATATGGCACATATATATATGGCACATGGAATATATCGCACATATATATATATGGCACATGGAATATATGGCACCATGGAATATATGGCACATATACACCATGGAATATGGCACATATACACCATGGAATGTGGCACATATACACCATGGAATATTATGTAGCCATGAAAAAGGATGAGTTTGTGTCCTTTGTAGGGACATGGATGCAGCTGGAAACCATCATTCTCAGCAAACTATTGCAAGAACAGAAAACCAAACACCACATGTTCTCACTCATAGGTGGGAATTGAACAATGAGATCACTTGGACACAGGAAGGGGAACATCACACACCAGGTCCTATTGTGGGGATGGGGAGGGGAGGGATTTCATTAGGAGATATACCTAATGTAAATGACGAGTTAATAGATGCAACACACCAACATGGCACATGCATACATATGTAACAAACCTGCACATTGTGCACATGTACCCTAGAACTTAAAGTATAATAAAAATAATTTAAAAAAAGAATCATACAAAATCCACTCAGTGATTCCCATTTTAATAAAGTAACCAGCTTTGAGTGTTTATGAATTTCTAATGATACCACACTTTTAAAACAAACTATATATAATATAAACAGATATGCAAAGTTGATTATTTATATGTAACAATATTTAAAGCTCTTTAGAGGGTAAGCAAAAAGGTACAAGTAACAACATTAACAGAAAGGTAATCT
>NW_016875935.1:0-319 GCF_001698545.2 Rhinopithecus bieti
AGCTTAAGGGTGGAAGGAATAGACAGTTGTTGTTTAATGGGTATAGAATTTCATTATTGCTGCTGCTATAAACACACATGCACACATGTTTATTGTGGCACTATTCACAATAGCAAAGACTTGGAATCAACCCAAATGTCCATCAGTGACAGACTGGATAAAGAAAATATGGCACACATACACCATGGAATACTATGCAGCCATAAAAAAGGATGTGTTCATTTCCTGTGTAGGGACATGGATGAAGCTGGAAACCATCATTCTGAGCAAACTATCACAAGGACAGAAAACCAAATACCACATATTCTCACTCATAGGT
>NW_016875936.1:0-319 GCF_001698545.2 Rhinopithecus bieti
ATCCAGAAAAGGGAAATCTATATAGAGACAGAAAGTAGATCAGCGGTTGCCCAAAGCTGGGCAGGTTGGGGGTATTGAGAGATGATAACCAAAGGTACAGGGTTTCTTTGGAGTTAATGAAAATGTCCAAAAATTGATTGTGATGGCTGTATAACTGTGAATATACTAAATACCATGGAATTGTATACTTTAAATGGGTGAACTGTATGGTATGCAAATTATATCTCAATAAAGCTGTTACTAAAAAAAAAGACTTAATGACTATACTGTGTGATTACAGTGAGCTCTCAATAATGGCAGCTATCACTAGTTTTCCGGC
>NW_016875937.1:0-1432 GCF_001698545.2 Rhinopithecus bieti
ATCCATGCACACCTGGACAGGATCCATGCACACCCGGACAGGCTCCATGCTCACCTGGACAGGATCCATGCACACCTGCAGAGTCTTTATACATATCTGGAGGGACTCTGGACTGACCGGGTAGGCTCCATGCACACCTGAGCAGGCTCCATGCACACTTGGAGAGTCTTTACACCTATCTGGAATGACTCCGCACTGACGTGAACAGGCTCCATGCACACCTGGATAGACTGATACACACCTGAACAGGCTCCATGCAGAGCCGAAGTCTTCACACACGCCTGACTGGATTCCACGCACACCCTGACAGTCTCCACACACACCTGAATGGGTGCAGACCTGCAGAGGCCCGCTTGGTGGATGTGCCACCATTTACTAAGCTTTTCCTAGGGATGAGTTTTAACTTGTTCCTCTCCTTTTACGAGTTTAAATAACACTGTGATGAGTGTGACTGGGCCTGAGGTTCTTGGAACGGACTCTGGGGAAGAGATGGGCTGAGGTTCATAGAGGTGCTATTGGCAGCAGCCCCTGAGGGGAGGCCTTGAGCTGACCCCTGTCCAGCCGTGGCCCTGCCCATCTGTGGGGAGGGCTGCAGCTGGGCTGACCCTCAGTGTGGTCCTGAATGGCAGGGTTGGGCCAGATCTCCACGGATGACTACTGAAGTCCGCTGCCCCTGGCAGGTCCATGACCTCAGGCAGGTGGAGAACGTTCCCAGAAAGTATGGTGAGCCCAGCAGCTGAGGATCCTGGGGTGGGCAGTGGTGGCTTCACAGATCATACAAACCCAGTTTGGATTTTCTTTACAACAGATCTTTCAAGGGTAGTGGTTACAAGAGTAGGACTTGGGAGCAGCTGCTTAAGTCTGATTCCCGCACTGCTGCTGGGTGACCTTGGGCAAATCTCCTCCCCTCTCTGGGTTCCGGTCTTCCTTGTCAAGTGGAATAACATCTTTACCTAGCAAAGCAATCAGGTATTGCTAACAGAAGCAGTGGGGCAGCCTGGTACCCAGGTCTGAGAGTGGCTGCACTGGCCTGGCTCCTCCTGCAGCCTGCCCAGTGCTCGGGCTCCTCAGGGGCCAGTGAGGACTGTCCTTGCCCGCTGGCAGGAGAGCTGGCCATCACCGTGGCACAAAACCATCAGGAAAGGGTGACTCAGTTGCCAGCATGGCAGGCCTTTTCAGGGGCTAGGGCCGCAGTAGGTGGGGCTGGTAATGATTCACAGAGGCTGTCTCCCCCATTATCTATGTCCAGCCACCAGCACTGGATGAAACGTGCCACCTCCTCAACCCTAAAAAGACACATCCGCCTGGAACCTGTGAATGAGGCCGTATTAGAGAGGGCTCTGCACCTGGAACCTGTGAATGAGGCCGTATTAGAGAGGGCTCTGCACCTGGAACCTGTGAATGAGGCCGTATTAGAGAGGGCTCTGCACCT
>NW_016875938.1:0-317 GCF_001698545.2 Rhinopithecus bieti
CTGCATAAATGTCTTCTTTTGGGAAGCATCTGTTAACAGCCCTCGCCCACTTTTGATGGGGTTGTTTTTTTCTTGTAAATTTGTTTAAGTTCCTTGTAGATTCTGGATATTAGCCCTTTGTCAGATGGATAGATTGCAAAAATTTTCTCCCATTCTGTAGGTTGCCTTGTTCACTCTGATGATAGTTTCTTTTGCTGTGCAGAAGCTCTTTAGTTTAATTAGATCCCATTTGTCAATTTTGGCTTTTGTTGCCATTGCTTTTGGTGTTTTAGTCATGAAGTCTTTGCCCATGCCTATGTCCTGAATGGTATTGCCTA
>NW_016875939.1:0-1389 GCF_001698545.2 Rhinopithecus bieti
ATTTCAGAAATCGCATCCGTGGAAACTCACACCAGTCATCTTATGCTGGAGAAGCCTGCACGAGTCTACCTGTGATGGTTCAATTCCAGGTCATGGTGGGGAGATGAGCCCTTACACATAGCCTGGGGACTGTTTGTCAGAGGTGCAGAGAGGCTGTGCAGCATGGCGGAGTCACACGGACATTGGCAAATCACAGCCAAGGGCCAACTCTGGCCCTCAGCTTCTTTCTGCAAGGCCCAAGAACTAAGAACAGTTCTTAAATTTCAAAAGTGTCACGAAAGAAAACGAGGAATTGTAAACAAAACAAAAGAAAGGAAGATGTGAACAGAGACCATATCAGGCCAGAAAAGTCTAAAATATTTAGTATCTGACACTTGACAGAAGTTTGCTCACACCGGGCTAGGAGGCTGGAGCAGAGGCCCCTGAGTGCCTCTGATGTGGAGATTGAGCCTTATGTCTGTCGTCTTGTGGTGGGACACAGGTTGGTGACCCCAACATGATCGCAGTTGTCATCCTGCATTCCCTCCCTCCCTTGTGCCGGCAAGTAGATGTGCACTGGGGTTATTAATGAGTGCTGCTGTTCTGGTACAGGAGTCCCCCCCTACTCCTTGGGAGATGTAGTCCATGACGCCAGCTGATGCCTGAAACCTAAGATGACATGGAACCTGACGGCCGTCAATCAAAATATGTTTCTGTTCATGTCCCCGCTCACACATGGAATCCCTTTTCTATCTGAACTGGGTACTTGCCATGTACTGTGGCATCACTTTGGCTGTTAGAGGCGTGGTAGCAAAACTAACACAAAGCCCTTTTTTCTTTATAATTTGAAGGACAGAAGGTCCGTTCTTACTGTAGAGTTTTGCAACCTCGATATACAATTTTTTTCTTACTGAGAACATTCCCCTTTTCACTTAAAGGAGTACTTTATGGCTTCTATTTGGCACACCCGAATTGCCAGCATCCCTACTGTGTGCGTTGGGGTATTATTAAATAAAATAAGGGTGACTTGAGCAGCGTCCTGCCGTATGCAGTTTGATAGCTGAGATGGCGGCTGAGTGACCACGGCAGGGAGGGTGGACAGTGTGGAGACCCCGGACAAAGGGATGGAGCAGCATGGCACCACAGACCCCGGACACAGGAATGGAGCAGCATGGCGCCAGATGCCACACTCCTCAAGATGGAGCGCCCTGTACAACTCAGGAACTGCTTATTTATGGGATTTTCCATTTAACATTTTCGGACTTCAGTTTTCCCGGGTAACTGAAACCTCAGAAAAGGAAACCAGATAAGGGGAAAGGCTGCTGTGCTGATTTTCCTCTCGAGACCCTGCACTGGGGCTGGGAACAGATAAGGCAGCATTTCCTATCCTCAGATTGCTTGTGGTTCCTG
>NW_016875940.1:0-319 GCF_001698545.2 Rhinopithecus bieti
AGGCTTCTTCTGGGAATATTAGGTGCAATATTACCAGGTGGCTGTCCATTCATTGCTACGCTGGGAGTCTGTCATACTCTACCCCGCCGGATATTAGGATCAGCGTCACGGGGTGAGTGTACACCTACTGCGATATTAAAACTAAAATCATGCTCTCGGTCCCTGGATATTAGGAACTACATCACCGGCAGGTGTACACTCCCTGTGGTATTAGGAGTAATAATATGACCATTAAACATCAATGATCGATTTTAATAATTATCAATTTTACTAATAATTAATAGGATCCCATTATTATGGATAATGATTTTAAATACAT
>NW_016875941.1:0-319 GCF_001698545.2 Rhinopithecus bieti
TAAGAAAAGACTCAAATAATCACAATTAACAGAGATCTGTTAATGGCTTTTGTTTATTTTGATCAAAGTCATTGTGCTTACCTTTTTGAAAAGGATTTGGAAGAAATATTTTATACTCCTGGACTACAACTTTCTCGGGCTCAGGTAATCTAACTTGTGAATATTTAAAAGGAAAACATTTTTTAGTAACTTTTCAAAAAGTTACCTTTTCCAATGAAAAGTTAATAGGGTCAGGTGCGGTGGCTCACACCTGTAATCCCAGCACTTTGGGAGGCCAAGATGGGCGGATCGCGAGGTCAGGAGATCGAGACCATCCTGG
>NW_016875942.1:0-1430 GCF_001698545.2 Rhinopithecus bieti
AGAAGCCTGGCTCTGATTACAAGTTGCCCCATGGGTAGGGTTGTCTATGTCCCTCCCTCTTACTTTAGAGCTCCTATGAACTCTAGAGACACTAGCATTGTTCAAAGAAAAGCAAGAGAAAGAAGAAACCATGGCCCCAGGTAATCTCAACACAAAGTCCAAATATCAGCACTCTTGGTATTCTCTAGGAATGACAGGTGTGCACAGGGCTAGCAAACTGCACCTGGTTACCCCATTTACAAACTGGGTCTTTCTGACAGCTTTATTAAGGGCCAGTTGAGAACCTGGTAGCCTCACTCTTGGAAATCTTGGGATACTCCCACAGGATTCTATAGCTTTCAAAACACTAACTTGCAAAACTAACATGCAACAAATCAAATAGGCCACACATATTATTCATATGATCAGCAAATAAAAGAAATACGTATATGAGTACTATCGCAAAGAATGGGATGGTGGGTAAAACTTCCAGTCTATACATGTCAGATCAGTAACTGACACTCATTCTACAGTAAATGACTGTTTTAAAAGAAAATTTACAACACTTTTGAGGGAAATAAAATGAACTAACTCACCAAAAGCTAGGTTTCTAAGAAATGGTTTTCTCCTTTATTTTATTTGTAGATGACCTGATGAATTGTCCTTATTCTACTTGCCTGTTCTCCCATCTGGGTCACTGGTCCTGGGCAGGGGGTAGGAGGAACATGAGCCTCTTTAAGCACAGGCAAGTTTGGCCAGCTCCATGAATAGGCATTTTATGTCAATTCTTTAATGTTGACATGTTAAGTTTGATTTGCTTTACCAGGCAGGAGTTCCTTCAAATTCTTTCTCAGCTGCTTCTCCCAGTATTTCACCTTTCAGGTAGTACAGCATCCGGACTTGCAAAGGTACTCTATGAAAGTTGAACACATTATTGCAAACAAATTAGAACCATAACTGTCTGTGAACCACATGCCCAAGTTAACACTGGGAAATTCTGGACATTCCCATGTAGTTAATATTATGAAGCAATAGACGAGAAGGCACTAGAGAAACAAAACATTATGGCAGACATTATTATGCTCATTCCCATTTTACAAAAAAAAATGACTACATCAGTTATCTGTTAGATCATCCTGTGAGCCACAGGGGGCAGCAGGAACAGACAGCGCTTCTCATCTTTGAGAGTACTCCCCCCTTCCATGTGGCCACAGTGACCTCTTAGGCAGAGGTGGCTTCTGAAAGGCCAGCTACTGAAGAGTGAGTAGGGTGAACAGTGGTGCTTTCAAACAGTTTCACTTGTACACAGTTAAATGAATAAATGAATAAAGGCAAGTGTCTATTTTTCATGGCAATATGTCTTCTCTTCTGAGGTGCTCAATTCATTTTTATTCTGTATGGACCACAGTCAGGCTCCATGGGAATGCATCAAACATGTCTCAGACAAGGTG
>NW_016875943.1:0-1345 GCF_001698545.2 Rhinopithecus bieti
TATATTATTCTTTTTTTTTTTTGAGACAGAGTCTTGCTTTCTCGCTCAGGCTGGAGTGCGGTGGCGCAATCTCGGCTCACTGCAAGCTCTGCCTCTCAGGTTCACGCCATTCTCCTGCCTCAGCCTCCCAGTAGCTGGGACTACAGGCGCCTGCCACCACGCCCGGCTAATTTTTTGTATTTTTAGTAGAGACGGGGTTTCACCGTGTTAGCCAGGATGGTCTCGATCTCCTGACCTCGTGATCCGCCCGCCTCGGCCTCCCAAAGTGCTGGGATTACAGGCGTGAGCCACCGCGCCCGGCCATATTATTCTTTAGCATGCCTTCTTTGATGTTCAAACTCAGGAGAAAATCTTAAAATACACAAAATGTCCAGGTAGAGGATTACTGATCTACACTTCAACGGTTACAAAATACAATAGATTTTCACCCACAGATTTTTTTCCCCTACTCTGGGAAAGATCTTTTACTAGCAAAGTATGACTCTAGATTATCCTAGTCTGTAGATATACAAATATTGCAATGGAATGCAACATAAAACATACAAGTAGTTTATCACCCTAAGTTACTCTCCTTTTTAAGGAATTAATTACTATAAAATTGGCCATGTTGACACTCATATGGATATTGCTTATTTGATAAATATTGAAATAGACCATTCAAACAGATGGATTATTAATATTTTGAAGAAATGCCCATCCTGAAAATGCTGCAGAGATTTTCCTCCATATATTTTTATCTGAAGAAATTGGATTCAGCTACCAGAGAACACTCCATATTTACTATTAGATTTACTGGAAACTGAAAGAACAGAATGATGTTGCCTCTATAGTCTGACATGTGCTGGGCATATGTTAAAAGATAATGAAAGAGTACGTTGGGTAAGAAATGAGCATTCCTTCATTTTTTCCCTACTGCAAAAATAAGGTACTTAACATTCTCAGATATATGATACTCCATATTTTGTCTGGTAATAGGGAAAAAAGTTATTAGGATACAGTTTGTGAGTTTTGAAAACAACCTGCTATAGCACATACTCTGCCAGGTCTGTCAGAGTGAAATACCTTTGAAAATAGAACTGGCTATATTTTATCTGTGCTTAGTTTAAAAATGGAGTGAGTTCCCTTGAAATATGATTTCCAAGTTTTGAAGTCATTGTGAGTGAATGCATTCTATTCTAACACCAGAGGCTTTCCGAGGGAGAAATTGATGGGCCCAGGAAGGAGATACTCACCCGTCCATCCTGGTCTTGTCCATATAATTCAATAGGCTTCATAGAGACATCTTTTCTTTAATCAATTTAAATGTCATTTTTAAGACTAATTTGGACAGAATTGTTGTCCCTAT
>NW_016875944.1:0-4550 GCF_001698545.2 Rhinopithecus bieti
CATTCCTCTATTTGTCCCAACTTCCTGAGCCCCTGATAAGGTCACAACCGTTTGTAGTTTTATTAATGCGCGGGAACAAATAGAAAACTGTTAATTGTATAACTTAGAATATTAACCAATTACCAATTGTGATGCTGAGACCAAAAAGAATTCCTTTGTACCTCTGTAACCTTACATATCCTGTATGCATCGGGCTATAAAAAGCGGGCACATGCATCATTCAGGGCCCTCTTGTATGTTGTAGAACGGAGGGACCAAGTTCGAACTTGCATTAAAGATCCTTGCCGCTTGGCTTTGACTCTGGACTCTGTTGGTCTTCTTCGGGGAACAAACGGTCTGGGCATAACACTACAAGGCTGTAGTTACCAAAAAGCACGGTACTGGCATAAAATTAGGCATGTAGACTAACGGAACAAAATAGAGAACACAGAAATAAAGCCACATACATACAGCCAACTGGTCTTTGACAAAGCAAACAAAAACAAGTTGGGGAATGGACACCCTATTTAATAGATGGTGCTGGGAAAACTGGCAAGTCACATCTAGAAGAATGAAACTGGATCCTCATCTCTCACCTTATACAAAAATCAACTCAAGATGGATCAAAGACTTAAATCTAAGACCTGAAACTATAAAATTCTAGAAGGTAGCATTAGAAAACTCTTATAGACATTGGCCTAGGCAAAGAATTCATGACTAAGACCTGAAAATGATTTTATTTTTATTTCACAGGTGGTAGTTGAGCTATAGGAAAGGATGAAATCTTCAGGGACATAGAAGAGGTCAAAGTTCAAGCACAGAATCTTGGAGAATCTTCACTCTTAAAGGATGGATGGAGCAGCCAGAACAAAAGCATAGAAATGTCAGCCTAAAATAATGAAAAAACTCAGGTTCCAATTAGAGTTCATTCAAGTGCAAAGTGTGAGGGTGGCCATCAGGGAAGCAGAGCTACACCCAAGAATGGTGATCAATTGCACCAAGTGTGGGAAAAAATGAGGATTGTTTATACAAATCAAAACAAAACAAAATAAAACAAAATAGTGGTGCTGAACAGAATTATGTTTCCCATACAAAAGCTCACCTGTAAGATTTGATTGCTGCTATTGATTACACTCTGAGAGGGTTGCTTAACATTCTATTGCAAAGAGGTAACAATCACAAGAGTCTCCATTTCCAATGTCATTTAGCCTAGGTTTGAATGAAGAATGAGGTGTCTGGTTAGCATATAACATTTCAACACAAAGGTCAGGAAATAATGGTCATGTACCAGAGAGGAAAAACAGCCATGTGCTATGAGTCAGTTTCCAGGGCTTAACTTTTTCCCGTGGCTTAATAAATCTAGGAGGTACTAAAATTTTATTTTCTTCTTACAAAAGAACTAGAAAAGAAGTTGACTATGAAAATCAAAGAAGGAGCTTCAAAGAGAAGGGTAGTCAACATGCAGTGCTGTGAAGAGGTCAAGCAAGGTGAAGGCAGAAAATAGGTTACTGGATCTGGCAACCAACACATCATTCCTGGCTTCCGTAACTGCAGTTTCACTTGTGAAATGCGGCAGGAAGTCAAATTACAATGGGTTAAGTAGGTACTCGAGGGTGGGAGTAATTCATTACAGGGACTAATTCAGTGGTTCCCAAATCTGACCGTGCCTCAGAATTATCAAGGGAATTTGTTTAAAAGTCCTACTCCTCCTGAAGACTTAGTAGTGGGAGGCATGAGGCCTATTAAAGTTCTTTTCCATAGATTCTGTTCAAAGGATCTTTCTTTTCCTTACTTCCATTTGGAATAAGCTTATAAAGGACTGGCTGGAACCCTAGGATCGTGCCTGGATGTGTAATCACCCAAGTTCTCCTTGCGCACTCTCCAGACAGGGCCAATTTATCAAGACAGGGGAACTGGAATAAAGAGTTTAATTCATGCAAAGCTGGCTGTATGGAAGACTGGAGTTTTATTATCACTCAAATCAGCCTCCCGGAAAACTCTTAAGGGATTGTGGCTTTTAAAGATAATTTGGTGGATAGAGGGCTTGTTTTGGAAAAGGGCCGTTACTGTCTTTGTTTCAAAGTTAAACTATAAACTAAGTTCCTCCCAAAGTTAGTTTAGCCTATGCCCAGGAATAAACAAGGGTAGCTGGGAGGTCAGAAGCAAGATAGAGTCAGGTCAGATCTCTTTCACTGTCATAATTTTCTCAGTTATAATTTTTGTAAAGGCAGCATAAGATATTGGTTTTCAATAAATATTGTTTTCTTACATGTGGACAACTGTAGGTCCTACCAATTTTTTACTTTAAAACCCTTTTATCCATAATTTTATCAATAGTTCAATTGTTGTCATTACAGTCAGGAAAAAAACCGTTGTTGGATGGTATAATTTTTTTTCTGAAATCACAACTTTATTGAAATATCATTCACATACCATAAACTCACCCCTTTAATGTGTGGCTTTTGGAATATTGGAATATTCAGTTATGCAGCTCCCCTAAAAGAAGACTCATACCCATTAGAAGTCATTACCCTTTCCCATTCCCTTCAGCCCCTGGCAACCAACACTAGTTTTTGTCTCTATGGATTTGTCAATTCTGGACATTTTATGTAAATGGAATGATATAATATGCAGCCTTTTGTAACTGATTTCACTCAGCATAATGTTGCCAGGGTTCATCAATGAAGCATGTATCATCATTTCATTCCTTTTTATGGCCATAATATTCCATTGTATAGATATAACGCATTGTTTATCCATCAGCTGGGCATTTGAGTTTCTGCTTTTGGGCTATCAAAAATAATGCTGCTATGAATATTTGTGTACAAGTTTGTGTGTAAATGTTTTCATTCCTTTTGATATTATATGTGGCAGTGAAATTGCTGGGTCATATGGTCACTTTATGTTTAACTTTTTGAGGAACTGCCACATTGTTTTTCAAAGTGGCTGCGCCATTTTACCTTCCCATCAGCAACGTATGCGAGTTTCAGTGTCTCCATATCCTCATCAACACTTGCTATCTGGCTTTTTTGTTCTGACCATCCTTATGAGTGTAAACTGGAAACACTGTGGTTTTGATGTGCATTTCCCTAATGACTAAGGATGTTGAGCTTCCTTTCAGGTGCTTATTGGGCATTTGGATATCTTCTTTGTAGAAATGTCTATTCAAATTATTTGCCATTTTAAAATCAGGTTATTTCCTTTTTGTTACTGAATTGTAATTATCTAGATATTTCAGATACAAGTCTCTTATTACATATGTGATCTGCAAATATTTTCTCCCATTCTGTGTTTTTTCACCCTCTTAATGGTGTTGAGACACAAGTTTTTTATTTTGATGAAATATAATTTTTTTTGGTTGCATGTGTGTGTTTTAAGAGATAGGATCTTTCTCTGTGGCCCAGGCTGGAGTTCAGTAGTGCTATCACAGCCCACTGTAACCTTGAACTCCTGGGTTCAAGCAACCCTCCCACCTCTACCTCCTGCATAGCTAGGGCTACAGGCTAATTTTTTAAAAAAAAATTTTGTAGACACAGGGTCTTGCTATGTTGCTCAGGCTCGTTTCAAACTCCCAGCCTCAAGTGATCCTCCACCTCCCAAAATGCTGAGATTCTAGGCATGAGCCACCATGCCAGACCTGCTTGTGCTTCTGATACCATATTTAAGAAACCACTGCATATCCCATTGTCACGTTTACTAAGTTTCCAAGAACTTTATAGTTTTAACTCTTACATTTAAGCGTTCGATCCATTTTGAGTTAATTTTCTTATATGGTGTGAAGTAGTGGATGGTATAACTTTATTTGCTCATTTTTCTTAGGGCAGGGTATAGCCCCAGTGCGTCAAAGTCAGAGCTGTGGGAAGGCCCTGGAGGCGTTTGCTGAGGTCTGATTATGCCAGAAACCTACATGGGACTCTAGTCACACACAGCCTTGTGCTTTATGTTAAGGGTTTGGCCCTATATAAGAGCAATAGGAGAGAAGGGATCAGGACTGTATATTGAAAACTCTGGCTGCAATGTAAGGAATGGAGTGAGACTAGAGACCTGTTAGGAGGTTACTGCACCAATTTGGAGGAGTTAATAGCTAAACAGGGTAGTGCCTAGTTTGGGAAGTGGAGAGATGTGAGAGAAATATTCCAGGAGGTAGAATGGATGAGAGACAAGACTGGATGACGTAAAGAACACAACCTTTGGTCAAAAACAGGGTATGAGTAAAGTCACTGGTTTTATTGAGCAGCTCAAGCTAGTTCTGAAGGCAACTGTTCAAAAGGTGTTCCCAACAGTTTTGAGCAATGCACAGCCTCCCATAAAACCTTAAAAAGTACATCTGTTAATGTGCACATTAGTCTTTGTTAGTCAAGTTCACTAAATGCATTAACCTTACATATACTTTCAATTAAAGAAAAACACAGAGGCGTTGAAGGGGTGGCCTACCCCTCCACACCTGTGGGCGTTTCTCGTTAGGTGGACTTGAGAAAAGAAATGAGACACAGAGACAAAGTACAGAGAAAGAAAAAGTGGGCCCAGGGGACCTGCACTCAGCATACAGAGGACCTTTGCTGGCACCGGTC
>NW_016875945.1:0-317 GCF_001698545.2 Rhinopithecus bieti
GCCAAGCTTTCTTTTCCATTTTCCCCAACTCCCACTTTACCCCCTCAAGTTTACCTACCTCAGAGAGAAAGCGGAGCTTGCCTGGTTAATCAGACCCTGAATGATTTGAGCCAGGTCACTGTGTAAAGGTCATACTGCTTCTGTCTCCTTGTGTGTCACTTGTTCAGCTATTTCATAGCTCCCTGTACACAGGTAGCTGTGTTACCCTCCTAGCCTGCTTTCTTGGTTTGATACATGCCTGAGAGCATGTGGGAGCACCTAAGGTCTAGGGTCATGGGAGGACTGTTCTGCCCACCCAGCTCATCTCTCCAGCTCAA
>NW_016875946.1:0-318 GCF_001698545.2 Rhinopithecus bieti
AGGCTGAGGCAGGAGAATGGCGTGAACCCGGGAGGCGGAGCTTGCAATGAGCTGAGATCCGGCCACAGCACTCCAGCCTGGGTGACAGAGCGAGACTCCGTCTCAAACACACACACACACACACACACACACACACACACAAAACTACCCGGGCGAGATGGCGGGCGCCTGTAGTCCCAGCTACTCGGGAGGCTGAGGCAGGAGAATGGCGTGAACCCGGGAGGCGGAGCTTGCAGTGAGCTGAGATCCAGCCACAGCACTGCAGCCTGGGTGACAGAGCGAGACTCCGTCTCAAAAGAAAACAAACACACACACACA
>NW_016875947.1:0-2175 GCF_001698545.2 Rhinopithecus bieti
AGAACGTTGAATATTGGCCCCCACTCTCTTCTGGCTTGTAGAGTTTTTGCCGAGAGGTCTGCTGTTAGTCTGATGGGCTTCCCTTTTTGGGTAACCCGACCTTTCTCTCTGGCTGCCCTTAAGATTTTTTCCTTCATTTCAACTTTGGTGACTCTGGCAATTATGTGTCTTGGAGTTGCTCTTCTGGAGGAGTATCTTTGTGGTGTTCTCTGTATTTCCTGAATTTGAATGTTGGCCTGCCCTACTAGGTTGGGGAAGTTCTTAAATGAAACTGGCTTTTTTAACTCCAAGGGCATTGTGGTGAAGAATACAATGACCTGTCATACCACTTTGTTTCATGTCAATGTTTCTGCAGTTGTTCCCATGATTGCTTTTGCAACATCAATGTGAAGTCCAACACAGTGAAAAAGGTCAATATTTTAGGGTTACTACAAAAAGAGTGTTAACTTCATGAAGTCCCTGAAGGAACCTTGCATACCACATGATATGGTTTGGCTGTGTCCCCATCCAAATCTGATCTTGATTTGTAGTTCCCATAATCCTCACATATTGTGGGAGGGATCAGATGGAGATAATTGAATCTTGGGGTAAGTTTCCCCCATCCTGTTCTTGTGATAGTGAGTCAGTTCTCACAAGATCTGATGGTTTTATAAAGGGCTTTTCTCCATCTTCACTCTGTACTTCTTCTTGCTGCTGCCATGTGAAGAAGGACGTGACTGCTTCCCCTTCTGCTGTGATTGTAAGTTTCATAAGGCTTCCCCAGCCATGCTGAACTATAAGTCAAACAAACCTCTTTCCTTTACAAATTACCCAGTCTCAGGTATGTCTTTATTAGCAGCATGAGGATGGACTAGTACAGCACACATTGCCAATCTCTGAGACAGAAAACAATAATTGAAAAACATGGGACATGCCAGTTCTGCAACAATTAGGATTTGGGGAACTTTCTAAAAATAGCTAAGATTTATTGAGTGCTTACATTCTAGGCATTGTACTAACCACTAAAGATGCGTCAGTCTACAAAACAGAAATCTCCAAAAATTATGTTGTTAACATTTATCCTTGTCCTGATAGAGCCTACATACTAATTAGAATGAGTTAGTTGAGAAAAAAAAAAAAAGAGGGTTGTATGAATTTGAACTGTAGAACAACTTAGGACAAATGGTTGGAGAAATTCTCCCCACCATGACTCCTTTTTGGGGTTCAAAAAAACAATAAATTCACTAAATCTTTTAATTCATTGGAAGTCAGTGATACTTGTTTTTGCATAATTAGCCACAAATTAACAGCTGTGAATATTTTCAAACTGTTTTGTGTTCATGCCTATATCCACTGTAGCCTTTCAGATCTAGATTTCAGGATGCAATATTGCTTCCATTTTAATTTCTTCCTTTTTACTTTTCATTATTTCCTTGAGACTGGGAGAATGACTTCTAACTTAAGATTAACTGGAGACATGGGGATTACAAATACAAGCAAGCCATCAGCCTCACCAGAGTCTAAAATGGTAAAGGTTCTATAGAACTTGCTGATAACCTGAGGCCGTGAATATCTCTCATTGTCACCTGGGGCTGTTTGTCAGTGTCACTCTCTTCTCTCCACAGCTAAGATTCAGTTACAGTCATGAACACAGTGCTCTACTAACTTCTCTCTCCTCTGCTGTCAAAATACAAGAAAATGACATCCACAAATAAAAACTTGCATGTGATTTTAGCTGAGGATCTGGAAAGACTCATTAGCAAGAAATAGCTTCAAATAGAACATAGTACCACTGAGTTGAAACACATCTCCAAATTGATTTCATCTAAATTGATTTGCCCTGTCCAGATGGTGTAAGCCATTGAGACTAGTTCCAAAAAAATGTTAATGATTTTAAAGGTGATTCAAAGGGGTGTGGTTGACAATGGTAAATGAGCTGAGGTTTGTTTCTAAGGGATAAAAATCTCTCTTTCAAGTTACGTTAAACCCTTTGAAGTAATTAAATTAAACTCTATGGGCCTCTGCTTTCTCATCTAATAAAATGAGACCATAAATACTTGCAACAAATATCACAGAGTTTTAAATTGGAAAAGATTGCTGGAAAGTGTATGATACATATGAAATTTATAAATGTTTCAAAATAATAATCACTAGAATAAAGACGCATTGTAAAGTTGAGTGTTTCTAGAAACAGTC
>NW_016875948.1:0-2231 GCF_001698545.2 Rhinopithecus bieti
GCTACTAAAGTATCTTGTTTAAATTATTGAAAATAAAGATACAACAAATGTGACTTATTTTATTTAATTAATAAAAGCCATTTGCTTTTAGTATTCAAAGTTGCATTCAAGTTTATTTAGGGACTTAACATTATTTAATTTTAAGGAAAAGATGTGCATAAAATGAGGAGGATGCATTTCTCTTAACAACAACTCCAACATATTACATATTTGTTAAAATTTTTCTAAACTAGTAGCTTAAATTCAAAGGTAAATAAAAATGCGGAAAACTTCACCAGAAACAGGAGGAGGAGTTTCAAGAACTACTAAGGTTCTGAGATTTTTACCATGTCTAAAAGCTCAAAAGTCAACCTGCCATAGTTTCATGGTGGATAACATGAGACTTCTGGTTCAGAGACAAAGGAATTTATTATTCACAGCAATAGCAGAAGACAGAGTATTAGCTTCTCTTGCAGTGGCCTAAAATTTTCATAAATTCAACAATTTAGTTGGACCACACAAAAACTTGCTTAATTGATGTATTATTCTCTCCAACAAATAATTGTCAGTCATAACTTTTCAATCATGGTCTTTGTTCTCTAATTCCCAGTTTCAGACTATATTTGACTTTTGCTTTGTGTTTGCTTTGTGTTCTGTGTTTATAGGATATGCTTTGGGAGCAGAAACCTTACCCTGATGGAGCTTTCTAAAAGCTTATAATGTACAATAATGGCAAAAATTCATTTCCAAGATAAATTATTTGAATAAACAGAACTCAAGGTAATTTCACCATTTATAATAACGTCTATTATTCTACCATATGTGGCATACTGAACATTTTTATTTGGAAAAGTAAATGAAAATCAAACCCATTATATATTATCTCCCTTGTACATATATTTAAGTATTCTTAATTTTCTATTAAGTACTCTCCTTTGTTATAATTTTAATCATGAAAAATAATATTAAGATTCAACCATTAGATTTAGAAATATAAAACACTAATGTAAAAACCTGTTAATTTTATTTGAAATTATTTATATTTGTACTCTATTGCTATCTTTGGGGCTGCGGGAAAGGAGGCTCTTGCTTATTTGAATCACAGATATTTTAAATATTTCATAAACTGAGGCTGGTTTTCACTATGTAGAGAGTGATAAGAACGATTCTGTCAGGATGACCTTGGAGTAGGCTTTAGGTCAAATGGGCCTGGGTTTGATCTAACTCCAGTGTTTCCAGTGTTAATTATTTGTGCTACTACAATGGTCTGCTAGGGTGGCCATAACAAAATACTGTTGACAGGTTGACTTAAACAACAGAAATTTATTTTCTCACAGTTCTGGACACTAGAAGTACAAGATCAAGGTTCTTGCAGAGTTGCCAGAAAAATTGGTTTATAATGAGGCCTGTCTTCTTGGCTTGCTGATGGCCACCTACTCACTATGTCCTCACATGGCCCTTCCCCTGTGTTTGCACACCTCTGGTGTCTCTTTCTCCTATTAGGATACCAGGCCTATCAAATTAGGAGCCTACCCTTATGAACTCACTTAACGTTAATTACTTCCTTAAAGGTCCTGTGTCCAAATACAGTCACATTAGGGGTTAAAGCTTTAGCATATAAATTTTGAGAAGATATAATTCAGTCTAAAACAGTGACCCTAGGCAAATAATTAACCTGAACCTCTGTTTCTCTTTGTTTAAAATGGAGATGTTAAAGTTACCTTGAAGAACTCTTCTGATTATTAAATGAGATACAATGTATCAAGTTCCCAACATAATAGTAATGCTTAATAAACTAAACACACACACACACGTGTACGCACAGAGAACTGTTACTCTCTTTGTGAATTTTCCCTCCTCAGCCCTAACTCTCCATCTCCCATTGGTTGTTGGTTATTGCATAGGTATTCAAGAAGCAAGGGTAGGGGCTGCACTAATCAAAATTTAATCACAGAATACCGGCCGGGCGCGGTGGCTCAAGCCTGTAATCCCAGCACTTTGGGAGGCCGAGACAGGCGGATCACGAGGTCAGGAGATCGAGACCATCCTGGCTAACACAGTGAAACCCCGTCTCTACTAAAAATACAAAAAACTAGCCGGGCGAGGTGGCGGGCGCCTGTAGTCCCAGCTACTCGGGAGGCTGAGGCAGGAGAATGGCGGAAACCCGGGAGGCGGAGCTTGCAGTGAGCTGAGGTCCGGCCACTGTACTCCAGCCTGGGCGAGAGAGCGAGACTCTGTCTCAAAAAAAAAAA
>NW_016875949.1:0-1684 GCF_001698545.2 Rhinopithecus bieti
TTACCAGTATAACCATCTGGGCCTGGAGTTTTATTTGTTGGAAGTTTGTAATTTATAAATTAAAGATTTTTTAATAGCTGTGTAACTATTATAGTTATCTACTGTTTCTAGAGTAAGTTTTGGCAGTGTATCTTTTAACATATTTTGTAAGATTTATCCTTAAGCATTTCATTTCTTCGAGACTTTTAAAAACTTGTTTTCCAACTGGCTATTACTTACTGTAAAAAAATGAGATTTATTTTTGTGTATGGACCTTGAATCCATGACCGTGTTGAATTCTAAGAGCTTTTCTTGTAGTCTAAGAGCTTTTTTTGTAGACACATTGATTTTTTTTTTTTTTTTTTTTTTTTTTTTTTTTGAGGTGGAGTCTCGCTCTGTCGCCCGGACTGGAGTGCAGTGGCCGGATCTCAGCTCACTACAAGCTCCGCCTCCCGGGTTTGCGCCATTCTCCCGCCTCAGCCTCCCGAGTAGCTGGGACTACAGGCGCCCGCCACCTCGCCCGGCTAGTTTTTTGTATTTTTAGTAGAGACGGGGTTTCACTGTGTTAGCCAGGATGGTCTCGATCTCCTGACCTCGTGATCCGCCCGTCTCGGCCTCCCAAAGTGCTGGGATTACAGGCTTGAGCCACCGCGCCCGGCCGATATTTTTTATGTAGACAAATATGTTGCCTATGAGTAGAGACAGTTTTATTTATTCTCTCCTAATCTGTATGCATTTTTAAAAAATTTTGTGTGCCAATTGCAATGATGAGGAATTCAATTATGATGTTGAAGAGAAGTGGTAAAAGTGGATATCGTTACCTTGATCTCCATTTTAGGGAGAAGGTATTCGTTCTTTGGCTGTTAATTTTAATAGTAGCTATATGTTTTTATAGAGATCCTTAACCAGGTTAAGAAAGACGTTTCAGTCCATTTTGAGCTGCTAAGACAAAATACCACAGAGTGGGTAATTTATAAGAAACAGAAATTTCTTTCCTCATAATTCTGGAGGCTAAGTCTAAGATCAAGGCATTGGCATCTTGCAAGGACCTTCTTGCTGTGTTATCTTGTGGAAGACGGTGGAAGGGCAAGAGAGTGTGAGAGAGAGCAAGAAGGGGCCAAGCTCACTTCTTTAACAAATCCACTCTAGTGGTACGTATATTAATGTATTCATGAAGGCATAGCCCTTGGAACCTAATCACCTTTTAAAAGTCCTACTTCTTAACATTATTACATTTGGGATAAGTTACAAGCATGTGAATTTTGGGAGACACATTCAAATCATAGCAAGATCTCTTCTATTTCTCATTTGCTAAGAGTATTTTAATCGTAAATGAATCTTACATTTCCCCTCATCTATTGATATGATTTATATGACTTTCTTCTTTGGTGGATAAGTTAATTTATTTTCAAATAATGAATCTACCCTGCATTCCTAAAATAAACTTCACTTTTCTCAGCCTGTATTTCTTTTAATGTATTACTGGATTTGACTTTTAATATTTTGTTGAAGATATTTTGTTTATGTTTATTAGGGTTATTGGTCTGTAGATTTTGTTTCTTATAGTTTCCTTGTCTGGCTTTGATATATCAGAGTAATGCTGGCATCATAAAATGAGCTGAGTAGTATTCCCTCCTTTCCTATTATCTGGAAGAGATTGTAAGGAATTTAAATTATTATTATTTTCCTAAATGATTAGTAGAAT
>NW_016875950.1:0-312 GCF_001698545.2 Rhinopithecus bieti
TTTTTATGATTTTTTAATTTTTTTAACATAACTGTTACTGACTTGCGTTTGTATTTTTATCAAAACATACTTCATTTATGTATTTATTTTGAGATGAAATCTCAGTCTGTCACCCAGGGTGGAGTGCAGTGGCGCAATCTTGGCTCACTGCAACCTCCACCTCCCAGGTTCAAGCAATTCTGCCTCAACCTCCCGTGTAGCTGGCATTACAGGCATGCACCACCATGCCCGGCTTTTTTTTTTTTTTTTTTTTTCAGATGGAGTCTCAATCTGTCACTCAGGCTGGAGTGCAGTGGCATGATCTGGGCTCAC
>NW_016875951.1:0-851 GCF_001698545.2 Rhinopithecus bieti
GCAAGGTTTGGAGCAAGAAGGGTGGTTTCCCCAGTCATGTCATAGAGGAATGGGGCTAATTTTTAAGGTTGCAACCTCTAATCTGGAGCCTTCTGAAACTGATGGAGCCTCTGTGTTCTAAGATCCCAAGAATATAGGAGCAGAAACACTTTTCCAAATTGGCTTAAAGACTCTCTCTTCCAGGATTTCTCTGTGACTCTCATTAAAAGAGAAAAAGAAGAAAGAGGAGGAAGAAGAGGAAGAGAAAAGTAGGGTAGAGGAAAGCCATTAAGCCCACCACCACCCATTCCAGTCCCTTAATCCAATGTGTTCAGGACATTTTAGCAATGTTTTCCTAAATACTTTAAATTCATTGTCAGTAGGACTAAATCTAAGACAGTTTTGCCATGGGGACACTTGGCTCACTGTGGAGATATAACGGATCTAGCTATGAAAGGACTTCACCAGTTTGCTGAGCATAAAAAACTAATTATGGGGCCTGATTGAGAAAAGTAGACATGTGTGGCTTATTAACATAAACTGGAGACTAATAATTGCTGATATGTGACTGATTCTGTGTTAGGTGTTTAACATGTCATGTTATTCCTTTCTCCCACCCTCTCTCCCTCCCTTCCCACATGATTATTGAGTGGTCTGGCACATGCCACTGAAGATACATTGTTGCCAACCCTTGTCCTCAAAGAGCGTGCTCTCGGTTGGAAGAGACTGGCAGGTCCATGGGCAAGCCCAGTATGATGACATCCATGTGCCGATGCTAGGGAGGGTACAAGGTATCATGGCAGCACATAGGAGGGACACCTATCCAGCCTTGTGGGTGCAAAGGCTCTGGAGGGGGTGATATCTAAATTTGG
>NW_016875952.1:0-916 GCF_001698545.2 Rhinopithecus bieti
AGTATCTATCCATCATCTATCTATTTATCTATCTATCTATCTATCTATCTATCTATCTATCTATCTATCTACTTACCTACCGTCGATCTATCTATCCATCCATCCATTATCTAACATTGATTTATTTTACCACCACTCAGGCCCTTACCTAATCACATTTTCTGAGCTTACTTGCTTCCTAGGAATCTCTAAAATTTCTAAAAGTCGGAAGTCTAAATTTCTAAAAGTCTAAAAGTCTAACATTTCTAAAGTCTGTTTCAATTTTTGCCAACTTTCCCTGACTCAGAAGATATGAATTCCCTTCTACAGACAAATCTGGGAAAGGACCATTTCTTTCCACCCCAGGGTTCTTGAGCACATCTTCTAGGGAGTCTCAGAGAAACTTATAACTTCTCAAGAGTTGTTCATGAATGTCAGATCCAGAATGAGGAGCCAAGTCTCTCGGCTCTTATGCATCTATAAGCATGCATTTCCTTAACATTCTGCAGTGCTCACCCACTGTTCCTGAACCAGGGGACACACACACACACACACACACACCCCACACACCTCTTCAAAGAAAACTGCAACTGATAAAAGTTTCATTTAGCAACACTAAGAATGTCACAAGGTCCTACATGATTAAATGCCCAATGGTTGGTGCAGACAGAAATTGAGAGGAGGAAGAGATGCTACTAGTGGAGTCAGCCTGGGAGGAAGGACATCATGGAGGAGGAGAGAGAGACAACAGCGATGAAACCAGAGCAATTGCATAATTTGGCTGGTGCCATGGAGATGCATATATCACAGCTCTTCAACACAGAACTCAAACCTCCAAGGACAACTTTGAATTTGATCTGCAGCCTCCAGAGCTTGGGGGCTCCTCCCAGGGGATGCAGCAACATAAGTGGTGAACTCTACCCCTCAGCTGGCCATG
>NW_016875953.1:0-915 GCF_001698545.2 Rhinopithecus bieti
TGCAATGGCCTTCTTTGTCTCTTTTGGGCTTTGTCAGTTTAAAGTCTGTTTTATCAGAGACTAGGATTGCAACCCCTGCTTTTTTCTGTTTTCCATTTGCTTGGTAGATCTTCCTCCATCCCTTTATTTTGAGCCTATGTGTGTCTCTGCATGTGAGATGGGTCTCCTGAATACAGCACACTGTTGGGTCTTGACTCTTTTTCCAATTTGCCAGTCTGTCTTTTAACTGGAGCATTTAGCCCATTTTCATTTAAGGTTAATATTATTATGTGTGAATTGGATCCTGTCATTATGATGTTAGCTGGTTATTTTGCTCATTAGTTGATGTGGTTTCTTCTTAGCATTGATGGTCTTTACCATTTGACATGTTTTTGCAGTGGCTGGTACCAGTTGTTCCTTTCCATGTTTAGTGATTTCTTCAGGAGCTCTTGTAAGGCAGTCCTGGTGGTGACAAAATCTCTTAGCATTTGCTTGTCTTTTAAGGATTTTATTTCTCCTTCACTTATGAAGCTTAGTTTGGCTGGATATGAAATTCTGGGCTGAAAATTCTTTAAGAATGTTGAATATCGGCCCCACTCTCTTCTGGCTTGTAGAGTTTCTGCCAAGAGATCTGCTGTTAGTTTGATGGGCTTCCCTTTGTGAGTAACTCGACCTTTCTCTCTGGCTGCCCTTAACATTATTTCCTTCATTTCAACTTTGGTGAATCTGACAATTATGTGACTTGGCATTGATCTTCTCAAGGAGTATCTTTATGGCATTCTCTGTATTTCCTGAATTTGAACGTTGGCCTGCCTTGCTAGGTTGGGGAAGTTTTCCTGGATAATATCCTGAAGGGTGTTTTCCAATTTGGTTCCATTCTCCCTGCCACTTTCAGGTACACCGATCAGACGTAGATTTTGTCTTTTCACATAGTCC
>NW_016875954.1:0-1350 GCF_001698545.2 Rhinopithecus bieti
TGCTCCATGAAAAGAAAAGTGTAGATCTGTGAGATGAATTCACACATCACAAAGCAGTTTCTCCAAAAGCTTCTTTCTAATTTTTATCTTAGGATATTACCTTTGTTACCATAGGTTTCAATGCGCTCCCAAATATCCTATTGCAGGTTCCATGAAAACAGTGTTATCAAAGTTCTCAGTGAAAGAATGGTTAAGCTCTGTATGATGAATTCACACATCACAAAGCAGTTTATCAGAAAGTTTCTTTCTAGTTTTTATCTCAGGATATTTCCTTTGTTGTCATAGGCTTTGACGCGTTCCAAAATATCCCTTCTCAGATACACCAAAAACAGTGCTACCAAACTGCTCCATGGAAAGAAAAGTGTAACTCTGTGAGCTGAATTCACACATCACAAAGCAGTTTCACAGAAAGCTTCCTTTTGGTTTTTGTTTGAGGATATTCTGTTTGTCACCATATGTTTCAATGCACTCAGAAATATACTATTACAGATTCCATGAAAACAGTGTTAGCAAATTGCTCCCAGAAAAGAGTTGTGTAACTGTGTGTGATGAATTCACACATCTCAATGTAGTTTCTTAGAAAGCTTTTCTCTAGTTTTAATATGAGGATATTTCCTTGTTCATCATAGCCCTCAACTCACTCCCAAATATCCCTTTGTAGATTCCACTAAAAGAGTGTTAGCAAACTTGTCCCCAAAAACAGTGCTACAAAACTGATCCATGAAAAAAATCATGTAACTGTCTGAGGTGAATTAACACATCACAAAGCAATTTCTCAGAAAGCTTCTTTCTAGTTTCTATATGAGGATATTTCCTTTGTCACCCTAAGCTTCATTGTGCTCCAACATTTCAGACTGCAGATTCTAAGAAAACAATGTTAGCAACCAGCTTTTCTGCCCTGCTTTTTCCCCATCTTTGTGGTTTTATCTGTCTCTGGTCTTCGATGATGGTGACGTACTGATGGGGTTTTGGTATAGGTGTCCTTGCTGTTTGATAGTTTTCCTTCTGACAGTCAGGACCCTCAGCTATAGGTCTGTTGGAGATTTCTTGAGGTCCACTCCAGATCCTGTTTGCCTGGGTATCAGCAGCAGAGGTTGCAGAAGATAGAATATTGCTGAACAGCGAGTGTACCTGTCTGATTCTTACTTTGGAAGCTTCCTCTCGGGGTGTACTCCACCCTGTGAGGTGTGGGGTGTCAGACTGCCCCTAGTGGGGGATGTCTCCCAGTTAGGCTACTCAGGGGTCAGGGACCCACTTGAGCAGGCAGTCTGTCCCTTCTCAGATCTCAATCTCCGTGTGGGGAGATCCACTGCTCTCTTAAAAGCTGTCAGACAGAGTCGTTTGAATCTG
>NW_016875955.1:0-1431 GCF_001698545.2 Rhinopithecus bieti
ATTTTTTAAAAAACGATTTTGGCCGGGCGCGGTGGCTCAAGCCTGTAATCCCAGCACTTTGGGAGGCCGAGACGGGCGGATCACGAGGTCAGGCGATCGAGACCATCCTGGCTAACACGGTGAAACCCCGTCTCTACTAAAGAATACAAAAAACTAGCCGGGCGAGGTGGCGGGCGCCTGTAGTCCCAGCTACTCGGGAGGCTGAGGCAGGAGAATGGCGTAAACCCGGGAGGCGGAGTTTGCAGTGAGCTGAGATCAGGCCACTGCACTCCAGCCTGGGCGACAGAGCGAGACTCCGTCTCAAAAAAAAAAAAAAAAAAAAAAAAAATTTTTTTTTTTATTTTTTGGTTATTTAATTTGAAGGAAAATATTTAAAAAAAGAGACATTTGAAAAATATAAAA
Source organism: Rhinopithecus bieti (assembly GCF_001698545.2). Taxonomy (NCBI): domain Eukaryota; kingdom Metazoa; phylum Chordata; class Mammalia; order Primates; family Cercopithecidae; genus Rhinopithecus; species Rhinopithecus bieti. The sequence goes on from NW_016875955.1 coordinate 403, forward strand.
ATTACAAGGAATGTAGTGATCATAAACCTAAAGATAGCTGGATGAAATTCACTTTGATTTTCATTTCTAAGCTCTTTTCCAAAAACCCAATTTTCAAAGCAGGTTTTCTTGTTTTATTTTGCTGTTTTTCCTGCAAGAGTTGAGATACTGGTTTTAAGGGATACACTTCCATTATTCTTCATTATTTCTTATGTTCCATCCATTATACGTGAACAATGTGTATCATCAGAAGACAGAAAACAAAGAACTGGTCTTCCCAAGAACAAAGTGTGAATCAAATTAATTTTAAAGTTGCTCTGTGCCATGCAAGCTGTGAAGTTCTAGAAGAGTACAGTCAGCTTCTTGGAAAAGCATGTGTAAAATAATATTTTGGATCCATTGTTTTTAGTTTTCACACAATGACTTAAGTGTGGCATTATAATTTAAGTGGAAGGCTTTTACTGCAAATTTCGCTTAGTAGAGCTAGATTAACAATATATGAAATTAAACAATTTATGTTTTGGAAACAATTTTTGTGTTTTGTCTGCAGAAGGTACTTAAAGTGGAGAGTTACATGCTGAAAGAGCTAATACAAACTATTTCTAATGAGCTGTAGATACGTTTGCTAAAAAATTTTCAATTATTATTGCTGTAATATGCTAAATACACTGAAAGAACACATCACAGCCTTGAGCACATCACATCCCCCCATATGCCTCCACTTCCTGGGCCCGACACAGACACATCACAGCCTTGAGCACATGACATCCCCCCATATGCCTCCACTTCCTGGGCCCGACACAAACACATCACAGCCTTGAGCAATGCCTCCACTTCCTGGGCCCGACACAAACACATCATAGCCTTGAGTACAACCGTTTGTGAAAGCGCAGGAACCAATAAGAAGGCTGCTAAAAGCATAACTTAACATTAACATGTAAACCAATTGTAATGCTGTAGCCTAGAGAAATGCCTTGTTCCTCTGTAACCTGACAAGTCCTGTTTCCCCAGAGGTATAAAAAGCAAGCGCACGCATTGTTCCGGGCCCTA
>NW_016875956.1:0-3006 GCF_001698545.2 Rhinopithecus bieti
GTGTCTTTGTTTTCACTGGTTTCAAAGAACATGTTTATTTGTGCCTCCATGTCGTTTTTTACCCAGTAGTCATCAGGAGCAGGCTGTTCAGTTTCCATGTAGTTGTGCAGTTTTGAGTGAGTTTCTTAATCCTGAGTTCTAATTTGATTGCACTGTGGTCTGAGTGACAGTTTGTTACGATTTGTTTACATTTGCTGAGGAGTGTTTTACTTCCAACTATGTGGTCAATTTTGGAATAAGTGCAATGTGGTGCTGACAAGAATGTATATTCTGTTGATTTGGAGTGGAGTTCTGTAGATGTCTGTTAGGTCAGCTTGGTGCAGAGCTGAGTTGAAGTCCTGGATATCCTTGTTGACATTCTGTCTCATTGATCTGTCTAATATTGACAGTGGGGTGTTAAAGTCTCCCATTATTATTGTGTGGGAGTCTAAGTCTCTTTGTAGGTCTCTAAGAACTTGCTTTATGAATCTGGGTGCTCCTGTATTGGGTGCACATATATTTAGGATTGTTGGCTCTTCTTGTAGAATTGAGCCCTTCACCATTATGTAATGGCCTTCTTTGTCTCTTTTGATCTTTGTTGGTTTAAGGCCTGTTTTTGTTTTATCGGAGACTAGGATTGCAACCCCTGCTTTTTTTTGTTTTCCATTTATATTCTGTGTTTATATTCTGAGCTGTGGAATTGCAGGGTTAGAGTATACACATTGAAAAAAAATTTTAACAGATTTTTCCCAAACATTCCCATCTGAAATGTACTGATTTATCCTTTCCAACAGTGTATGAGAATGCCCATTGCCCACTTATCATAAAAAAGTACGTATTTTCAGTAATAAAACATTTGATATTCTGGCAAAAATTCTAAATCAGATATTACATTCTTATTTTGATTTTGAATCTTGAAAACTTTCTTTATTAAGCACTTGCAGCTCCCAGCAGGAGTCGCTTCCTCCTCCTCTGACGTTGACTGGAGATTCTTGTACCGAGAACTAGTTTCCTCACTCAACCTTTCCCCAGAATAAGCCACTGGAACAAAAGGTGGTGACTGGTGGGGTGTGGGGGCTGGGTCCTGAGAGGGTAAGTAAGTGGTTTTAGGACAGGTAAGTCTCATGATCTTTGGTGAGTCCTTAGGGAGAGGAGATGGGTCTTACTACTGGGTACAGGTTGGAAAACTCTGGATTCGTGAAAAAGCAGTGATTTCCTGGAAAAAATAATGGAATATAGAGGTTTATTTCTGTCTGGCCATTGACAAAGTAACTCCCACTCCTTACAAGCTCGTTTGCATGGGGGCAACAGTCCAGCATTGTGGTGAGTAGCTGGGATTCTAAAGCCTGGCTGCGTGGGCCTGGGTCCTGGTACCACTACCTGGCAGCTATGTGAACTTGTGCCTCAGTTTCCTCATTGATAACATGACGAGGATACTAATCATGGATACCTCACAGGGTTGTTATGAGGACTGAACATGTTAATATCTGAGAAGCGCTAAGGGCTGTACATGGCACATGGTAAGCCCTATACAAACGTTTGTTCAGTGAGATAAATGGGCTAGTTGGTGAGTGGCTTTTCCCTTAGAGCAAGTTTGGAAGTGCACACTTTTAATTTTTTCCTTCTGTTCTTCAATGACCTTTTGGCTGTTTTCAGAACACTCTCTTTCTAAACTCATTAGCAACAATAAACAGTTGAGTAAAATTGATGAAGTCTAAACATGAATGCCAATGGAGGCGAGCAGCTGGTATTTGAAGTATTTTATTTGGTTTGCAAAAGAGCCCATAGTAGTGTGATACCAGGTGGAGCTCCCTGTGCACTTTTACATGGGAATAAGGCCTACGGGTCAGCTCCCATCACACTGCATTGCTAGGTAGAAGCAGGTATGTCTTGAATCACTAGGTCCTATCTCAGGACAGGGGTGGCCTGATTGTGGAAGTTATGGAAGGAACTGGGGGCAGATTGGTAGAGAAAAAATTGGGCCTTTAGTCTGCGATGAGTAGGTGCTTGGAGGAAGACAAGGCAAGACTTCTCTATTGTGTCAGGCACAGAGTAGGCCTTCATCGTATTTTTGACTAACTGAATTGAGCTCAGAGTTGCTGCAGAAAATTCCTGTGGCATTCTGGGCCTGGTCAGTTCAAACTAATTGAGACAGTGGTTACTCAGAGGAAAGGGACTTATTGGTTGGGAGTAAAAAAGGGTGCACTTTTGTCCTTACTTTGGACACACTCTCCTATATGTCTGTTGTCTCTGTAGTTCCTGGCTCTGACTGGTGCCTCCTTATTTGTAAATAAATTATATATTTTCCAGATAGTACTTGCTTATCAAATGGTGAAGAGTAGAGAGAAGAAAAATCTCATTTTCATTCTTACCATCAAGAGGTAAACATTGTATTACTGGCTGTAGCTAATTCCATTCCATTTCATTCCTTAGAATGATTTCATGTAATCATTTATTCTATATTTTTAAATTGCTATAAAATACGTAAGACGTACCATAAGGTATAAGAAATAGTATAGGCAACACTCAGGTACCCATCATCCTGCCAAAGAAATGAAACATACAGAAGGGAAGCCATGACACACTGTAGCTGGAAAATTGGGACACTGCCACCCAAATACTATGCTTTTCCAATGGTATTAGCAAATGGCACTCCAGGAGATTATATCCTGCACCTGGCTTAGCAGATCCCAAGCCCACTGCTAGTGCAGCAGTCTGAGATCAAGCTGTGAGGCAGCAGCCTGGCTCGGGGAGGAGCATCGGCCATTGCTGAGGCTTGAGTAGGTAAGCAAAGTGGCCAGGAAGCTCGAAATGGGTGGAGCTCACCTCAGCCAATGAGCCCTGCCTGCCTCTGTAGACTCCACCTCTCGGGGCAGGGCATAGCTGAACAAAAGACAGCAGAAACTTCTGCAGACTTAATTGTCCCTGTCAGACAGCTCTGAAGAGAGCATGGTTCTGCCAGCATGGTGTTTGAGCTCTGAGAACGGACAGACTGCCTCCTCAAGTGGGTCCCTGACCCCTGTTTAT
>NW_016875957.1:0-1242 GCF_001698545.2 Rhinopithecus bieti
TTCGGTTTGCCAATATTTTATTGAAGATTTTTTGCATTGATGTTCATCAGGGATATTGGTCTAAAATTCTCTTTTTCTGCTGTGTTTCTGCCAGGCTTTGATATCAGGATGATGTTGGCCTCATAAAATGAGGTAGGGAGGATTCCCTCTTTTTCTGTTGATTGGAATAATTTCAGAAGGAATGGTACCAGCTCCTCTTTGTACCTCTGGTAGAATTCGGCTGTGAATCCATCTCATCCTGGACTTTTTTTGGTTGGTAGGTATTAATTATTGTCTCAATTTCAGAGCCTGTTATTGGTCTATTCAGGGATTCAACTTCTTCCTGGTTTAGTCCTGGGAGGGTGTATGTGTCCAGGAATATATCCATTTCTTCTAGATTTTCTAGTTTATTTGCATAGAGGTGTTTGTAGTATTCTCTGATGGCAGTTTGTATTTCTGTGGGATCGGTGGTGATATCCCCTTTATTATTTTGTATTGCGTCTATTTGATTCTTCTCTCTTTTCTTTTTAGTCTTGCTAGTAGTCTGACAATTTTGCCTGTCTTTTCAAAAAAACAGCTCTTGGATTCATCAGTTTTTTGAAGGGTTTTTTGTGTCTCTATCTCCTTCAGTTCTGCTCTGATCATACTTATTTCTTGCCTTCTGCTAACTTTTAAATGTGTTTGCTTTTGCTTCTCTAGTTCTTTCACTTGTGATATTAGGGTGTCAATTTTAGATCTTTCCTGCTTTCTCTTGTGGGCATTTAGTGCTATAAATTTCCTTCTATGCACTGTTTTAAATATGTCCCAGAGATTCTGGTATGTTGTGTCTTTGTTCTCATTGGTTTCAAAGAACATCTTTATTTCTGCCTTCATTTTGTTATGTGCCCAGTAGTCATTCAGGAGCAGGTTGTTCAGTTTCCATGTAGTTGAGTGGTTTTGAGTGAGTTTCTTAATCTTGAGTTCTAGTTTGGTTGCACTGTTGTCTAACAGAAAGTTTGTTATAATTTCTCTTCTTTTATATTTGCTGAGGAGTGCTTTACTTCCAACTATGTGGTTACTTTTGGACTAAGTGTGATGTGGTGCTGAGAGGAATGTATATTCTGTTGATTTGGGGTGCAGAGTTCTGCAGATGTCTATAAGGTCTGCTTGGTGCAGAGCTGAGTTCAATTCCTGGATAATCTTGTTAACTTTCTGTCTCATTGATCTGTCTAATGTTGACAGTGGGGTGTTAAAGTCTCCCATTATTTTTGTACGGGAGTCTAA
>NW_016875958.1:0-359 GCF_001698545.2 Rhinopithecus bieti
GGGGTTTCACCACATTGGCCAGGATGGTCTTGATCTCCTGACCTTGTGATCCATCCGCCTCGGCCTCCCAAAGTGTGGGATTAAAGGGGTGGGCCATTGCACCCAGCCTCTTTTTTTTCTTTGTAGAGATGGAGTCTTGCTGTGTTGCCCAGACTGGTCTCGAACTCCCGAGCTTAAGTGATCTTCTCACCTTGGCCTCCCAAAATACTGGAATTACATTGCACCTGGCCAAGTCCTGTTTTCTTGAGAAGGGAGGACCACTGGTTTTCTGGTTCTTCAAGAGTGTGGAGGCTGGGGGCAACGGCTGGCACCTGTAATTGCAGCACTTTGGGAGGCTGAGGTGGGAGGGCTGCTTGACG
>NW_016875959.1:0-2175 GCF_001698545.2 Rhinopithecus bieti
CCATATTAGTGTGCTGCCCCCATCAACTCGTCAGCACCCATCAACTCGTCATTTACATCAGGTAAAACTCCCAGTGCAATCCCTCCCTGCTTCCCCCTCCCCATAATAGGCCCCGGTGTGTGATGTTCCCCTTCCCGAGGGCAAGGGATCTCATTCTTCAGTTCCCACCTATGAGTGAGAACATGCGGTGTTTGGTTTTCTGTTGTGATAGTTTGCTGAGAATGATGGTTTCCAGCTGTATCCATGTCCCTACAAAGGACACAAACTCATCCTTTGTTATGGCTGCATAGTATTCCATGGTGTATATGTGCCACATTTTCTTAATCCAGTCTGTCACTGATGGACATTTGGGCTGATTCCAAGTCTTTGCTATTGTGAATAGTGCCGCAATGAACATACGTGTGCATGTGTCTTTATAGCAGCATGATTTATAATCCTTTGGGTATATACCCAGTAATGGGATGGCTGGGTCATATGTAAAATCCTTTTGTCCCAAAATGCATTTTACTAGTTTTTTTTGAGCTCTGGGCATGTAGGCAGCACGTGACAGATTTGAGAATAACACTTTGTGGTATCCTAAATTTATGTACTTTTTAAAAATTTAAATATGTGTGACATGTTTCTTTGATCTCAAGTTGATCCCTGAGGAATCGCCATACTGTTTTCCATAATGGTTGAACTAGTTTATAATCCCACCAACAGTGTAAAAGTGTTCCTATTTCTCCACATCCTCTCCAGCACCTGTTGTTTTCAGACATTTTAATGATTGCCATTCTAACTGGTGTGAGACGGTGTCTCACTGTGGTTTTGATTTGCATTTCTCTGATGGCCAGTGATTACGAGCATTTTTTCATGTGTCTGTTGGCTGTATGAATGTCTTCTTTTGAGAAACGTCTGTTCATATCCTTTGCCCACTTTTGATGGGGTTGTTTGTTTTTTCCTTGTAAATTTGTTTTAGTTCTTTGTAGGTTCTGGAAATTAGCCCTTTGTCAGATGAGTAGATTGCAAAAATTTTCTCATGAAAGACATTTAAAGATTATACCAAATAGACTGGAGAAAGTATTTTGAAAATGTTTAAATCTTCAGAGATAAAAGAATTACTTGTAGAATATTTAAGATGTTAAAAGCCAGTTCTGTCTTCTTGGGTCCACCAGTAATAAACTGAGTGAATTTGGAAAATTTAGTTAACTTCTAAAAATCAAATTTTCTTCATTTCTAAAATAGGAGTATCTCATAGATCAGTGAAAGAATGAAAATGATATACTACTTTCCCAAAGTGAATCATAGAAACTTGAACACCTCTCCTCCAATGCAAGCAATAAAATCTAGGAAGTCACTCCCTCCCTTCTCCCTTACTTCTTGAAGATTCTCATTCCAGAAAGATCTTGCCCCTTCCTGGGAGAAAAGAATGCTATACAAAGAGTCCAAGAAGAATCTGAACAGACAGGTTTTGCTGGGTTTTTCTCCTTCAGCCTATTACCATTACATTTTACCCATAATTTTATCCAATTACATTTCAACATAGCTGTGTATTCTTTATCGAACAGGTCTTAGCTCATTTTGTACTGCTATAACAGAAAACCACAGAGTAGGTAATTTCTAAGCAATAGAAGTTTACCTGGCTCACTGTTCTGGAAATGGGAAGCCCAAGAGCATGGTTCTGGCATCTGGAAAAGGCCTTCCTGCTGCATCATTTCATGGCAGAAGGCAGAAAAGCAAAAGAGCATGAAAGAGCAAGAGGGAACCAAATTTGCTTTTATAGCAAGCCAACTTTTGCAATAACTTATCAACTCGCATGATAAGGGCATTAATTCACTCATGAAGGCAGAGCCCTTATGACCTAATCACCTCATTAGGCCCCACCTCTTAACACTGTTGCCTTGGGAACTAACTTTCCAACACATGAACTTTGGAGAACACAGTCAAATAACAGGAGAAACTAAACATAAACTAGACAGTTTTCCCTGGGTCTTTGGGTCTTCATTTCTGAAGGCTTCCATGTCACATAAAACTTTGATTAAATAAATTCGTCACGCTTTTCTCATTAACCTGTCTTTTGCTACAGGAGTGTCAACCTATTATGTAAGTCTAATTCCTCTGATTGATGTATAAGAAAAGGTCTCACACCTTTCAAATACTACAAAGGTAAATGCTAAAACAGAAAGAAGAGAAAAA
>NW_016875960.1:0-2511 GCF_001698545.2 Rhinopithecus bieti
GTTTTTTTTTTTTTTTTTTTTTTTTTTTCCCTAAGGTACCAGCCTTTGGCCAGGTGTAGTGGCTCACGTCTGTAATCTCAGCACTTTGGGAGGCCAAGGTGGGCAGATGGCTTGAGATCAGGAGTTTGAGACTAGCTTTGGCAAAACCCCAGCTCCACTAAAAATACAAAAATTAGCTGGCTGTGGTGACGTGCACCTTTAGTCTCAGCTACCTGGGAGGCAGAGTCCATGAGTTCGAGGCTGCAGTGAGTCATGATCATGCCTCTGTGCTCCTGCCTGGGTGACAGAATGAGACCCTGTCTCAAACAAAACAAAACAAAACAAAAAAACAAAAAAACCCCCAACCAACCAACCAACCAAACAAACAAAAAACAGTTTTCTGAGATAATTTTCAAACTGAATGCTTCTCTGTACCCTTTTCCATGAGCACTCAGCTTCACATGTAAATGATAATGTAAAAATTTTTTTAATCAAAGTTAAGGTTGTTAGAATATACAAAAAAGAAAAGCTATAATTACATTTACAAATGTACTTGTATAAAATAATTAGATGGAAACAGAAAATACTAGAATACTGGCTTAGTGACACTGTTAGAGTCTGGGCTGTGATAGCAATCGTGCCTGGCAGGCATTAGGGTCTGGTTTGTGTTAGGAAATTTTATTCAAGGCAACTGCAGCAGTCATATTTATTCTCACTTTTGGGTGGGCTTCATAAGGACTAGATAAGCTCTTATTTTTCTTCCAATAAAGTTTTCAATATTGTTTTTATTAACATAAAAGTAATGTGAACTTATTTTAGCAAAATTTCAACAACAAAAAAAATCACAGGTAAAAACCAAACTACTACCAACAACTCAATACATAGACATTGTTTTGTTTTGAGGTGGGGAGGTGTAGGCAGTAGCTATTGCTGCCATTCAATGAACACTTACTGTGTGTTACGCCTTCTATGTATTTAGGCCAGATGGGCACCTCAGTTCTTTTGGGCCCTTAAAGTCTTTAATGAGTTGAACTGAACCCTTATTCTAGGTCTTAGGACAGTATGTTGGTCCTCATTTTAATTTTTATGAATTTTAGATAATTTGGTCTTTGCAAGCTGTCCCAATTTTCATTGTGTTAATCCAGTTCCACAGCTTAAAAAGGATCCACTTTCAATTTCCTCTTAGCTGTTTCTGTTTCGGCCCCAGACTACTGACACCTTTGTCTTCTGGCCTTTCTCCAACCAATGACTTCATCTTCTATCCACTTATTCTTATTGTGGGCTTCCTCATACTGCTTCCAAAGTCCTTTACAGAGACACAGTTTTCTCCTCTTAAGCCTAATATTTAAAGATGGTCTTTTGTCAATTCAATTTAACCTCTGGGTTTCATCCTTTACCATAAGTGTATTAATAGTTCTTCTAAAGAAAGGTAGTTAACCAAATAATTTCAGAGAAGATTTTTTCACGTTTTTTATGTAAGCACAATGTTGTTTAATTCCCATAACAACATATGATAAGGTATGATTTAGCCCTAATTTATAAGTGAGCCAACTGTAGCATACAGAGGATAAGCCAGTTACAATGACGTTTTATAATTTCTTCTAATTGTCTATATCCTCACTGACAAATAAGATTCCTAAAGGTAGGAATTTTGCACTATTCCTATTTTTATCTGAAGTGTCTCATGCAGTGGCTGGAATATAGTATGTAGGCATTAAATGGTTTTCAAATAAACAAAATTACAAGAATGAATAAGTGATCTTATTGCAGCTCTTACCCGAGTTGATTTAGCAACAACTTTGGCACTGTGGATGGCTGCCTCCTCCAGAAGGCACCTCCTCCATTTGACTTCTAGAACATTTGCTTCATTGTTCATTCCTCAGTGTCCTTTGCGGGTTCTACCTCCTACCTCAAACTCAAAATTTTGGAAGCTCCAGGGCTATATCTTTGGTCCTTTTTTTTTTTTTTAAATATACTTCAAGTTCTAGGGCACATGTGCACAACGTGCAGGTTTTTTACATATGTGTACATGTGCCATGTTGGTGTGCTGCATGCATCAACTCGTCAGCTATTGTGAATACTGCCGCAATAAACATATGTGTGCATGTGTCTTTATAGCAGCATGATTTATAATCCTTTGGGTATATACCCAGTAATGGGATGGCTGGGTCAAATGGTATTTCTAGTTCTAGATCCTTGAGGAATCGCCACACTGTTTTCCACAATGGTTGAACTAGTTTACAGTCCCACCAACAGTGTAAAAGTGTTCCTATTTCTCCACATCCTCTCCAGCACCTGTTGTTTCCTGATTTTTTAATGATTGTCATTCTAACTGGTGTGAGATGGTATCTCATTGTGGTTTTGATTTGCATTTCTCTGATGGCCAGTGATGATGAGCTTTTTTTCATGTGTCTGTTGGCTATATTAATGTCTTCTTTTGAGAAATGTCTGTTCATATCCTTTTTTTGTTTCTATCTACACTACATATTTTGGTGATTTCATCCAGTCTCACATTTCTATACATTCACAATA
>NW_016875961.1:0-918 GCF_001698545.2 Rhinopithecus bieti
CTAATTGGCAAGGAATCATGGGAATTTCCGCAGTTTGCTTTGTGGAAGTTTTCCAGCGTTAATGTCTGTCAAACTTTCGGCACAGGGCGAAGGCTGCTAGACTCAGCTGGAGCAGTAGCATGAGCTCAGAAGGCGCCTCACCTGGACACAGGTCCAGGCTCTTTGCTCTGACCAAATTTGTGATCTTGAGCAAGTTGCTTCATCTCTTCTATCCTTAGTTTTATCTTCAGGTTATCCATGTAAAATGGAGGGAACAGCAATTTATAGGATTGTAGCGAGATTTAGGAGTAATGTCTGTAATACACACAGGACACTAGCCCGGCAAATAGTAGGTGCTGAATAAATAGAGATGTTATATTCTCTTTTCAGCTTTTATACCTTTAAGTGTCTAAAAATGTTGCATTCAAACATTCATACACACACACACACACACACACACACACACACACACACACACATTAAAATATGAACAGGAAGAAAAGCAAAAGGAAAATATCAACATATTAATAATCACTAGTTTCAGATGAACCACTGTACAAACAAAAAATAAAATAAATCTTAAAAAATAACTGCAGAGTCATAATAATTTTTAACATCCAGGTAATACCTAATGAGTATATTCATCTCATGTTCCCCTCTTCTCCCGACCAGATGTGACCAGATGGTTAGGCTTTTGTGTGAAGTATTTACACCTTTGATCTTGACATTTTTGTAATTCATATATATTTGCCTGAAGAAGACTGTATTGCTTTACGTGTTTCCTCTAAAAGTACTATCCCTTATGTGTCATTCTGCATCTTGCTTTTTTCATGCAACATAATGTTTTTGAAATCACATCATGCTGCTACAAGTGTATCTAATTAATTCCTTCTAATTGCCATATTGTATTATATGAATATACCATAATTTAACTATTCC
>NW_016875962.1:0-1236 GCF_001698545.2 Rhinopithecus bieti
AGAGCAGAAAAGCTGAAAATTCTAAAACCAGAGCACCTCCTCTCCTTCAAAGCATTGCAGCTCCTCGCCAGCAACGGAACAAAGCTGGACGGAGAATGACTTTGACGAGCTGACAGAAGTAGGCTTCAGAAGGTCAGTAATAACAAACTTCTCAGAGCTAAAGGAGGAAGTTCGAACCCATCGCAAGGAAGCTAAAACCTTGGAAAAGATTAGACAAATGGCTAACTAGAATAAACAGTGCAGAGAAGACCTTAAAAGACCTGATGGAGCTGAAAACCACGGCACGAGAACTACGTGATGCATGCACAAGCTTCAGTAGCCGATTCGATCAAGTGGAAGAAAGAGTATCAGTGATTGAAGATCAAATTAATGAAATAAAGTGAGAAGAGAAGTTTAGAGAAAAAAGAGTAAAAGAAACAAACAAAGCCTCCAAGAAACATGGGACGATGTGAACAGACCAAATCTACGTCTGATTAGTGTACCTGAAAGTGACAGGGAGAATTCAGGAAATACAGAGAACACCGCTCCTTGAGAAGAGCAACCCCAAGACACATAATTGTCAGATTCACCAAGGCTGAAATGAAGGAAAAAACGTTAAGGGCAGCCAGAGAGAAAGGTCAGGTTACCCAAAAGGGAAGCCCATCAGACTAACAGTGAATCTCTCGGCAGAAACTCTACAAGCCAGAAAAGAGTGGGGCCAATATTCAACATTCTCAAAGAAAAGAATTTTCAACCCAGAATTTCATATCCAGCCAAACTAAGCTTCATAAGTTAAGGATAAATAAAATCCTTTACAGACAAGCAAATGCTGAGAGATTTTGTCATCACCAGGCCTGCCTCACAAGAACTGAAGGAAGCACTACACACAGAAAGGAACAACCGGTACCAGCCACTGCAAAAACAAGCCAAAATGTAAAGACCATCGATGCTAGGAAGAAACTGCATCAACTAACAGGCAAAATAACCAGCTAACATCATAATGACATGATCAAATTCACACATAACAATATTAACCTTAAATGTAAATAGGCTAAGTGCCCCAATTAAAAGACACAGACTGGCAAACTGGATAGAGTCAAGACCCATCAGTGTGCTGTATTCAGGAGACCCATCTCATGTGCAGAGACACACATAGCCTCAAATAAACAGATTGAGGAAGATCTACCAAGCAAATGAAAAGCAAAAATAGCATGGGTTGCAATCCTATTCTCTGTTAAAACAGGCTTTAAAACAACA
>NW_016875963.1:0-319 GCF_001698545.2 Rhinopithecus bieti
ATAAAATATAAACTTAATAGATATAATAGATATAGGTATAAAATATAGATATGATAGATACAATAGATATAGACATAATAGATATAATAGATATTGGTATAAAATATAGACATAATAGATATAATAGATATAGGTATAAAATATACACATAATAGACATAATAGATACAGGTATAAAATACAGATATTATAGATATAGTTATATAATATAAATATAACAAATATAATAGACATAGGTATAAAACAGACATAATAGATTGAGATATAAAATATAGATATAATGGATATCATAGATACATGTATAAAATATAGATATAATG
>NW_016875964.1:0-1394 GCF_001698545.2 Rhinopithecus bieti
CCTCCCTTCACCCCCTCCCCTCCCCTCCCTTCCTCTTCCTTCCTTCCGTCCTTCTCTCTCTCTCTCTCTCTTTCTTTTCTTTCTTTCTTTCTTTCTTTTGAGACAGAGTTTTGCTCTTGTTACCCAGGCTGGAGTGCAGTGGCATGATCTCAGCTCACCGCAACCTCCGCCTCCTGGATTCGAGTGATTCTCCTGCCTCATCCTCCTGAGTAGCTGGGATTACAGGCATGCGCCACCACACTCAGCTAATTTTGTATTTTTAGTAGAGACGGGGTTTCTCCATGTTGGTCAGGCTGGTCTCAAACTCCCGACCTCAGGTGACCCACCTGCCTCGGCCTCCCAAAGTGCCGGGATTACGGGCGTGAGTCACCGTGACTGGCCGATCCTAAATCATTCTTAAAGTCTAGGTTTTGTCCCAGATTATTCTACATCAATTCCTGATCCTAAAATATAGATCCATGCACCTGTACTGTGTATTGTCCTGCTGCCTCTCTCACTATAATAATAATTTTTCTAATCAGACTTTTCATTACTGGTTTTCAAGGCAACTGAAACTAATGATGCAAATTAGTTGTGTATTCAATTTAATAAAATTGTACTATATACCTACACTTGCAGTGTTTCTGTCACGCCTGGATAATTATCCCTTCTTTATTTATTTAAATATTTTTTTATCTTGAATGGTGGGTATTTTGTAAAGCTTAATAAAATTGGCTTCAGAATAAAGATAAATGATAAAAGAAACATGTATGTTGATTAAAATATTTTGAAAAACATATAACAGATAAGAGAAAATATTAACATATGTTGTAATTTTAACAAAAGAAAACCTTCCCTACCCATATTCCTTTGATATAAAGCAGAAAAAAATAAGGCTTGGGAGGTAGCGATTAATCAGAATTAGATAGGTTCTCAATTGGAAGAAATACCTATGTCTATTTTATTCACCCTTCTATTCAACGTATGGATTGCCTTTCTAAAGTTTGGTGTCCAAACAAGATAAAATTCAGACAAGTCTCAGATAAAACCCTAAATGAGCTGAAGAAGAGTTATGCTTAACTTTTATAAGAACATTTCCTGGAAATCTACAGTGAAGACAAATAACAAAAACATTGAGAATGCAGTAAAGCTTGCTGCACATCAACGATGGTGTCAGCAACTAGTGCAACAGAAATGAGGCACTGGAGCAGAATGCACAATGAAGCCTGAGGTGTCAGGCAGCAGGCAAAATAGGTACAAGTTAAACCAAGATCACCTCTGTGCATCTAGGGAATACTTCAGTGATAGTTTTAGCAGCAGTTGATTTAGAAAATGCATAGCAATTATGTGGTCAATTTTAGAACAAGTGTGATGTGGTGATGAGAAGACTGTATATTCTGTTGATTTGGGGCGGA
>NW_016875965.1:0-913 GCF_001698545.2 Rhinopithecus bieti
TCCCTGATGAACATTGATGTGAAAATCCTCCATAAAATACTAGACCACTGAATCCAGCAGCACATCAAAAGTTTATCCACCATGATCAAGTCAGTTTCATCCCGGGGATGAAAGACTGGTTCAACATACACAAATCAGTAAACGTAATCCATCACATAAACAGAACCAAAGACAAAACCACATTGATTATCTCAACAGATGCAGAAAAGGCCTTTGATAAAATTCAACAGCCCTTCATGCTAAAACTCAATAAATTCGGTATTGATGGAACGTATCTCAAAATAATAAAAGCTATTTATGACAAACCCACAGTCAATATCATACTGAATGGGCAAAACTGGAAGCATTCCCTTTGAAAACTGGCACAAGACAGGGATGCCCTCTCTCACCACTCCTGTTCAACATAGTGTTGGAAGTTCTGGCTAGGGCAATCAGGCAAGAGAAAGAAATAAAGAGTAAGCCAGGCGCAGTGGCTCATGCCTGTAATCTCAGCACTTCGGGAGGCTGAGGCGGGTGGATCACCTGTGGTCAGGAGTTTGAGACCAGCCTGACCAACAAAGTGAAACTCCATCTCTACTAAAAATACAAAAATTAGCCAGGTGTGGTGGCGCGTGACTGTAGTCTCAGCTCTTCAGGAGGCTAAGACAGGAGAATTGCTTGAACCCAGGAGGTAGAGGTTGTAGTGAACTGATGTTGCACCACTGCACTCCAGCCAGGGCGATGGAGTGAGACTCCATCTCAATCAATCAATCAATCAACAGTATTCAAATAGGAAGAGAGGAAGTCAGATTGTCTCTGTTTGCAGATGACATGATTGTATATTTAGAAAAATCCATCATCTCAGCCGCAAATCTCCTTAAGCTGATAAGCAACTTCAGAAAACTCTCACCAAAACAGAGCTATAGACCAATGG
>NW_016875966.1:0-407 GCF_001698545.2 Rhinopithecus bieti
AAGAGAAACTTGCCCAGGCCAAAGAAGAGAACGTGGGCTTACATCAGACACTGGATCAGACACTAAACGAACTTAACTGTATATAAGCAAAACAGAAGAGTCTTGTTCCAACAGAAACTGCGGAGCTCCATGGGTCTTTCTTTTCTCTTGTATGAAGTTCCTTTTGTTATTGCCATCTTCGCTTTGCTGGAAATGTCAAGCAGATTATGAATACATGACCAAATATTTTGTATCGGAGAAGCTTTGAGCACCAGTTAAATCTCATTCCTTCCCTTTTTTTTTTCAAATGGCACCAGCTTTTTCAGCTCTCTTATTTCTTCCTTGAGTTGCATTTATTCCTAAGGTAGGCAGGGTATTTCCTAGTAAGCATACTTTCTTAAGACAGAGGCCATTTGGTTCCTGGGAGA
>NW_016875967.1:0-2630 GCF_001698545.2 Rhinopithecus bieti
CCTCCCTCTCTCTCTTTCTTTCTTTCTTTCTTTCTTTCTTTTTGAGACAGAGTTTCCCTCTTGTTGCCCAGGCTGGAGTGCAATGGCGGGATATCAGCTCACCACAACCTCTGCCTCCCAGGTTCCAGAAATTCTCCTGCCTCAGCCTCCCGAGTAGCTGGAATTATACGTATGCATCACCACGCTTGGCTAATTTTGTATTTTTAGTAGAGACGGGGTTTCTCCATGTTGGTCAGGCTGGTTGGTCTCAAACTCCTGAGTTCAGGTGATCCGCCCATTTCGGCCTCCCAGAGTGCTGGGATTATAGGCGTGAGCCACTGAGCCCGGCTGCAACTTGTTTCTTATGTATAAATTTTGTTATTCACACCTAGAAATTAAGGTTCTAGGTAAGGAACCATATAGTTGCATTAACTAATATTTGGTAAATAAATAAAATATTTCAATCCAAGGACCCTGGAACTTACTAGTCTAGATTTACAGCATCTCTTATAGCTGAATTTATAACTATTCCAATTAGTTAACATCATATAAACATAAAAAAACCTATCACAGAAAATTCTAACATAGTCAGACCAAAAAATATCAAGTATCTTTATCTACAACTACTTCTGTGAGAAATAAGCAATTAATATAAAAAGTATTATTTAATCCAATAATTTATGATAACAGAGAAAAAAAGAAGGAAAATATCCCTAAATTACAACAGTCAACAAAGAAGGCTATCTTGGGAGTCTGGAGCTCCTAAAAACCACTGTAATTCTTCCACAGAATATGAATCCTGCAAATACATATTAATGCATGCATGTATATGTTTATGATGTGCTAGTTCCAGGAGTTCTGTACTGGGAAGTTATAATATTAGCCGTTCACTTCATTTCTGTTTTATTTTTGGGACAGTGTCTCTGTCACCCAGGCTGGAGTACAGTGGTGTGATCAGGGCTCCCTGCAACCTCGAAATCTGGGCTCAAGCAATCCTCCTACCTTCGCCTCCAGAGTAGCTGGGACCACAAGTGTGCCACTGCACCTTTGCTATGTTTTCTTTTTTCTTTTTTTGCTTATTTGTTTTGTTTTTGAGGGGGAGTCTCGCTCTGTCGCCCAGGCTGGAGTGCGGTGATGTGATCTTGGCTAACTGCAATCTCTACCACGTGGGTTCAAGCAATTCTCCTGTCTCAGCTTCCCAAGTAGCTGGGATCACAGGCGCATGCCACCACACCCGGCTGATTTTTGTATTTTCAGTAGGACGGGGTTTCACCATATTGGTCAGGCTGGTCTCTAACTCCTGACCTCAGGTGATTCACTTGCCTCAGCCTCCCAAAGTGCTGGGATTACAAGCATGAACCACCTGAGCTATGTTTTTTTACGTTTTTTTATAGAGACAGGGTTTCCCTATGTTGCCCAGGCTGGTCTTGAACTCCTGGGCTCAAGTGATCCTCCTGATTCAGCCTCCCACAAGTGTTGGGAGTACAGGTGTGAGCCACCATGTCTGGCTTAGCTGTTCATTTCAAAGAAAGGCAATAAAGCTATACAATCTCTCAAAATAAAAAATGAATAAACTCGGCTGAGCACGGTGGCTCATGCCTGTAATCCCAGCACTTTGGGAGGCCAAGGCAGGAGGATCACTTGAGGTAAGGAGTTCAAGACCAGCCTGGCCAACACAGTGAAACCCCGTCTTTACTAACAATGCAAAAATTAGCTGGATGTGGTGGCACACGCCTGTAGTCCCAGCTACTCAGGAGGCTGAGGCAGGAGAATCACTTGAACCCGGGAGACGGAGGTTGCAGTGAGCTGAGATCATACTACCACTGCACTCCAGCCTGGGTGACAGAGTGAGACTCTGTCTCAAAATAATAATAATAATAATAATAATAATAATACACTGGAAAATTGCAAAGCAAAACGACAAAGAATGTTCAGGTTTACACAATCTAAATTCCTCAGAGCCTAATGAGACGCTGAACAGAAAGTAAAAACTGCAAATAAGCGAGCAGCACTGAAAACAGAACCAGTCTGTAATGGACATGCAGAACTGTCTTCATTTAAAGTCAGATAATTGTGGTCACACTGAAAGGTTACAAGAACCAAACAGAGCTTACTGTTTCCTAATGTCCCTGCCCCCAGTTCAGGCAAGTAGTAGGATAAAGGTGAGTAGCCAAGATTCTGAAAAATCCTCAAATTCCACTTCCCCTCCCAAAGACACAGAAAGTTGCTCTAGGAGACCTTTCTCCCACCATGTGATAAATAGCAACTCAATATAAGCCAAAAAAAAGCAGTCAGTATTTGCCAGTGGTTTGTTAAAGACAGAATGCAGAGAAAAAAAATCATCGTTCAGTTCCCACCAATGAGTGAGAACATGCCGTGTTTGGTTTTCTGTTCTTGTGATAGTTTGCTAAGAATGATGGTTTCCAGCTGCATCCATGTCCCTACAAAGGACACAAACTCATCCTTTTTGATGGCTACATAGTATTCCATGGTGTATATGTGCCACATTTTCTTAATCCAGTCTGTCACTGATGGACATTTGGGTTGATTCCAAGTCTTTGCTATTGTGAATAGTGCCGCAATAAACATACGTGTGCAGAACAATGAGATCACTTGGACTGGGGAAAGGGAACATCACACACCGGGGCCCA
>NW_016875968.1:0-406 GCF_001698545.2 Rhinopithecus bieti
ATTTCTTGTTTTGTCGTTTGTCAAAGATCAGATGGTTGTAGATGTGTGGTATTACCTCTGAGGGCTCTGTTCTGTTCCATTGGTCTATATCTCTGTTTTGGTACAAGTCCCATGCTGTTTTGGCTACTGTAGCCTTGTAGTATAGTTTGAAGTCAGGTAGCGTGATGCCTCCAGCTTTGTTCTTTTGGCTTAGGATTGTCTTGGCAATGCAGGCTCTTTTTTGGTTCCATATGAACTTTAAAGTAGTTTTTTCCAATTCTGTGAAGAAAGTCATTGGCAGCTTAATGGGGATATCATTGAATCTACAAATTGCCTTGGGCAGTATGGCCATTTTCACGATATTGGTTCTTCCTGTCCATGATCATGGAATTTTCTTCCATTTGTTTGTGTGCTCTTTTATTTCGTT
>NW_016875969.1:0-253 GCF_001698545.2 Rhinopithecus bieti
CAGGTGGATCACTTGAGGTCAGGAGTTTGAGACCAGCCTGGCCAACATGGTGAAACCCTGTCTCTACTAAAAATACAAAAATTAGCTGGGCATGGTGGCATGTGCCTGTAATCCCAGCTACTCAGGAGACTGAGGCAGGAGAATCGCTTGAACCCAGGAGGTGGAGGTTGCAGTGAGCCAAGATTGCGGCACTGCACCTCAAAAAAAAAAAAAAAAAAAAAAAAAAAAAAAAAAAAAAAAAAAAAAAAAACTT
>NW_016875970.1:0-1391 GCF_001698545.2 Rhinopithecus bieti
CATCAAAGACCAAAGGTAGATAAAACCACAAAGATTGCGAGAAACCAGAGCAGAAAAACTGAAAATTCTAAAAATCAGAGTGCCTCTTCTCCTCCAAAGGAATGCAGCTCCTTGCCAGTAACAGAACAAAGCTGGATGGAGAATGACTTTGATGAATTGAGAGAAGAAGGCTTCAGACGATCGGTAATAACAAACTTCTCCGAGCTAAAGGAGGATGTTTGAACCCATCGTAGAAGCTAAAGACCTTGGAAAAGATTAGATAAATGGCTACCTAGAATAACCAATGTAGAGAAGTCCTTAAATGACTTGATGGAGCTGAAAACCATGGCATGAGAACTACGTGACACATACACAAGCTTCAGTAGACTATTTGATGAAGTGGAAGAAAGGGTATCAGTGATTGAAGATCAAATGAATGAAATGAAGCCAGAAGAGAAGTTTAGAGAAAAAAGAGTAAAAGAAATGAACAAAGCATCCAAGAAATATGGGACTATGTGAAAAGACCAAATCTACATCTGATTGGTGTACCTGAAAGTGACAGGGAGAATGGAACCAAGTTGGAAAACACTCTGCAGGATATTATCCAGGAGAACTTCCCCAACAGCTTCAATGTTGGCAAGGCAGGCCAACACTGAAATTCAGGAAATACAGAGAATGTCACAAAGATACTCCTTGAGAAGAGCAATCCCAAGACACGTAAGTGTCAGATTCACCAAAGTTGAAATGAAGGAAAAAATGTTAAGGGCAGCCAGGGAGAAAGGTCGGGTTACCAACAAAGGGAAGCCCATCAGACTAACAGTGGATCTCTCGGCAGAAACTACAAGCCAGAAGAGAGTGGGAGCCAATATTCAACATTCTTAAAGAAAAGAATTTTCAACCCAAAATTTAATATCCAGCCAAACTTAGCCTCATAAGTGATGGAGAAATAAAATCCTTTATAGACAAACAAATGCTGAAAGATTTTGTCACCACCAGACCTGCCTTAGAAGAGCTCTTGAAGGAAGCACTAAACATGGAAAGGAACAACCGGTACCAGCCACTGCGAAACCATGCCAAATTGTAAAGACCATCAATGCTAGGAAGAAACTGCATCAACGAACAAGCAAAATAACCTGCTAACATCATAATGACAGGATCAAATTCACACATATTAACCTTAAATGTAAATAGACTAAATGTTCCAAATAGAAGACACAGATTGGCAAATTGGATAAAGAATCAAGACCCATCAGTGTGCTGTATTCAGAAGACCCGTCTCACATGCAAAGACACACATAGGCTCAAAATAAAGGGATGGAGGAAGATCTACCAAGCAAATGGAAAACAAAAAAAAGTGGGTTGCAATACTAGTCTCTGACAAGACAAACTTTAAACCAACAAAGATCAAAAGA
>NW_016875971.1:0-916 GCF_001698545.2 Rhinopithecus bieti
GGACCAGATGGATTCATAGCCGAATTCTACCAGAGGTAGAGGAGCTGGTACCATTCCTTCTGAAACTATTTCAATCAATAGAAAAACAGGGAATCCTCCCTAACTCATTTTATGAGGCCAACATCATCCTGATACCAAAGCCTGGCAGAGACACAACAAAAAAAGAGAATTTTATACCAATATCCCTGATGAACATTGATGCAGAAATCCTCAATAAAATACTGGCAAACCAAATCCAGTAGCATATCAAAAAGCTTATCCACCATGATCAAGTTGGCTTCATCCCTGGGATGCAAGGCTATATATATTGATCAATATACACAAATCAATAAATATATAACAGAACCAAAGACAAAAACCACATGATTATCTCAATACATTCAGAAAAGGACTTCAACAAAATTCAACAGCCCTTCATGCTAAAAACTCTCAATAAATTCGGTATTGCGGGACGTATCTCAAAATAATAAGAGCTATTTATGACAAACCCACAGCCAATATCATACTGAATGGGCAAAAACTGGAAGCATTCCTTTTGAAAACTGGCACAAGACAGGGATGCCCTCTCTCACCACTCCTATTCAATACAGTATTGCAAGTTCTGGCCAGGGCAATCAGGCATGAGAAAGAAATAAAGGGTATTCAATTAGGAAAAGAGGAAGTCAAATTGTCCCTGTTTGTAGATACATGATTGGATATTTAGAAAACCCTGTCGACTCAGTTCCAAATCTCCTTAAGCTGATAAGCAACTTCCGCAAAGTCTCAGGATACAAAATCAGTGTGCAAAAATCACAAGCATTCCTATACACCAATAACAAATAAACAGAGAGCCAAATTGTGAATGAACTCCCATTCACAATTGCTTCAAAGAGAGTAAAATACCTAGGAATCCAACTTACAAGGGATGTGAAGACCT
>NW_016875972.1:0-916 GCF_001698545.2 Rhinopithecus bieti
TTTCATGAGGCCAGCATCATCCTGATACCAAAGTCTGGCAGAGACACACACACACAAAAAAAGAGAATTTAAGACCAATATCCCTAATGAATATTGATGTGAAAATCCTCAGTAAAATACTGGCAAACCAAATTCAGCAGCAGATGAAAATGTTTATCCACCACAATGAAGTCAGCTTCATCACTGGGATGCAAAGCTGGTTCAACACATGCAAATCAATAAATGTAATCCATCGCATAAACAGAACCAATGACAAAAACCACATGATTATCTCAATAGATGCAGAAAAGGCCTTCAACAATCTTCAACAGCCCTTCAAGCTAAAAACTCTCGATAAATTAGGTATTGATGAAACCTATCTCAAAATAATAAGAGCTATTTATGACAAACCCACAGCCAATATCATACTGAATGGGCAAAAACTGGAAGCATTCCCTTTGAAAACCGGCACTAGACAAGGATGCCCTCTCTCACCACTCCTATTCAACGTAGCAACATAGTGTTGGAAGTTCTGGCCAGGGCAATCAGACAAGAGAAAGAAATAAAGGTATTCAATTAGGAAAAGAGGAAGTCAAATTGTCCCTGTTTGCAGATGACATGATTGTATATTTAGAAAACCCCATTGTCTCAGCCCAAAATCTTCTTAAACTGATGAGCACCTTCAGCAAAGTCTAAGGATGCAAAATCAATGTGCAAAAATCATAGGCATTCCTATATGCCAAAAAACAGACAACTAGAGAGCCAAATCATGAGTGAACTCCCATTCACAATTGCTTCAAAGAGAATAAAATACCTAGGAATCCAACTTACAAGGGATGTGAAGGACATCTTCAAGGAGAACTACAAACCACTGCTCCATGAAATAAAAGAGGACAGAAACAAATGGAAGAACATTGCATTCTCATGGATAGGAAGA
>NW_016875973.1:0-2231 GCF_001698545.2 Rhinopithecus bieti
TTCTTATACACCAATAATAGACAAACGGAGAGCCAAATCATGAGTAAATTCCCATTCACAATTGCTTCAAAAAGAATAAAATACCTAGGAATCCAACTTACAAGGGATGTGAAGGACTTCTTCAAGGAGAACTACAAATCACTGCTCAACGAAATAAAAGAGAGAGGACACAAACAAATGGAAGAACATTCCATGCTCATGGATAAGAAGAATCAACATTGTGAAAATGGCCACACTGCCCAAGGTAATTTATAGATTCAATGCCATCCCTATCAAGCTACCAATGACTTTCTTCACAGAATTGGAAAAAACTACTTTAAAGTTCATATGGAACCAAAAAAGAGCCCACATTGCCAAGACAATCCTAAGCCAAAAGAACAAAGCTGGAGGCATCACACTACCTGACTTCAAACTATACCACAAGGCTACAGTAACCAAAACAACTGGGTACTGGTACCAAAACAGATATACAGTCCAATGGAACAGAACAGAGCTCTCTGAAATAGTACCACAAACACAACATCTCTAATTCAGTCTCTCTAGATCAGAGGGTCATAAGGACCTTTAAGGCCCATTACACATGGTACTCTATGGAAAGGATTGTTGACACTACCAAGGAGAACCCTGATAGAACATCAAGAAAGTCTGGAAGGATTACACCATTCATGATTCCACTGGTATTACAGAAAAATCTGTTAAAGCCATCAAGCCCCAAATAATAAGTTCCTACTGGAGAAAACCCTGTCCAGATGTTGTGCATGACTTCACAGGATTTACAACAGAGCCAATCAAGGAAATCATGAAAGAGATTGTGAATATGACTTGGATCTTGGAGAAATTTAAGCACCAATAGATGCCACTCCAGAGCAACTAACAGAAGATGATTTAGAGATGAGTGCTTCAGAACCAGGGCCAGGCAATGAGGAAGAAGACACAAAAGTAGCTGTGTCAGAAAACAAATTGACATTAGACCATCTGGAAGAAGGGTTTTGATTCTTCAAGACTGCTTTTGACTTCTTTTCTGACATTGGACCCTTCTATGATACAGGCACCGAAACTAAAGCAAATGGTGGAAGAAGGATTGGTACCACGTAGAAACACTTCTGGAAAAATGCAAAAGCAAAAAAAAAAAAAAGTCAGAAATTACAATGTAGTTTAGTAAAGTTACACCAAGTATGCATGTGTCTCTCCTACCTCTCCTTCCACCTCCTCCACCTTTCTGCCTCTGCCATCCCTGAGACAGCAACACCAATCTGTCCTCTTCTTCTTTCTCCTCAACCTACTCAACATAGTTGACAAGGATGAAGACCATTATGATGATCCATTTCCACTTATTGAACAGTAAATATATTTTCTCTTCTGTATTCTCCTGCTCACTTTAAGAATATAGTATATGATATACACATAAAATATGTGTTAACAGTTTATCAGTTTATGGTACCAGTAATGTTTCTGGTTAACAGTAAGCTACTAATAGCTAAGTTTTTTGGGAAATCAAACTTGTATGAAGACTTGACTCCACTGATGTCAGCACCTCTAACCCCCACATTTTCAATAGTCAACTGTGTTATTGCAATGTCAGTTTGTAATTCTACATTTTGTTTTCTACATAATTTAAGAGACTAACGCATTTTTAAAAACAATTATTAGTTTACATTTTTGGACACAATGCACAAAGATGCATTTTTTAACTTCAATAGCTGACAGCAATGGGGATGGAGCAGTAAATGAGCAGAACTTTTGTGTTATTGAAGCTATTAAGACTGATATAAATTCACATTATAGTATTATAACTTTAGGATGTTAAATGTAATATTCACAGTAACTGCAAAGAAAATAGTTATGGAATTTACACAAAAGGAGATAAGGAAATTGAAATGTTTCACTATTTAAAAAGTTAAATAGAGACACGGGGTGGGGGGGAGCAGAGCAAGATGGCCAAATAGGAACAGCTCCAGTCTCCAACTCCCAGCGCGAGCGACACAGAAGACCGGTGATTTCTGCATCTTCAACTGAGGTACTGGGGTCATCTCACTAGGGAGTGCCGGACAATCGGTGCTGGTCAGCTGCTGCAGCCTGACCAGCGAGAGCTGAAGCAGGGCGAGGCATCGCCTCACCTGGAAAGCGCAAGGGGGAAGGGAATCCCTTTTCCTAGCCAGGGGAACTGAGACACACAACACCTGGAAAATCCGGTAACTCCCACCCCCATACTGCGCTTTAAGCAAACGGGC
>NW_016875974.1:0-319 GCF_001698545.2 Rhinopithecus bieti
CTTACAGCTTTGTGATCGTGAGAAAGTCATAGGACATCCCTGTGCCTGTTTTCTCCTCTGATATATGGCATTAGTGAGAATTGCTTCCTTTTTTAATCACAGAAAATAAAGCATGCGAAGAAGTTAACTCAGTGCTGTTGTGCAGAGAGTGAGAGCCCAGCAAACCAGAGAGATCAGCTTGCCCACAGCAGTGGTGAGGAGTGTGGAGAGTGGGTGAGGCTGGGGCAGGAAGCAGGCCAGCCTACCAGAGCCCAGGAACAGGTGAGGGGCAAGAGTGGTCTCCTCTTTCTGAATTCTCAGGGGACACAGACATGCAGGA
>NW_016875975.1:0-1243 GCF_001698545.2 Rhinopithecus bieti
TCACCATCATGTAAGATGTGCCTTTGCTTTTCCTTCAGCCTCTGCCATGATTGTGAGGCCTCCCCAGCCATGTGGAACTGTGAGTTTATTAAACCTCTTTCCTTTATAAATTACCCAGTCTCAGGTATGTCTTTATTAGCAGCATGAGAAGAGACTAATACAGCCTAGCCCAGAGATTCTCAAAGTGTGGTTCCTAGACCAGCAGCATCAGCATCATCTGGGAACTTGTTATAAATGCACATTCTCAGGCCCACTTCAGGCTCCTCAATAAGAAACTCTGGGGTTGGGGTGTAGCCCAGGAACCTTCTTGTAGCTGGTCCTCTAAGTGATCCTGATGCATATTCAACTTTCAGAACTACTGGCCAAATGCAAAGGGAAAAATGGTGGTAGATGGAGTGGTCAGGACTGTAGGGGTTGGTGTGAACATCTTCCTCAAGTGTCTCCCTGAGACACAGTGCCTTGGATATGCCTGGATATTTTTTGGGTCTCAGAAAGCAACACTCAGCCCTAATCATGGTTTCCTTAGGTTTCTCTTTTAGAATTTGGGTAGAAAGGAGCCCATGAAAGAGTTTGACACAACATCAAGTCCAGGACTTATTCTCCATCTCACTGAGTCTAGCATGGATCAGAATGGACATTCAGTACACACCACATAACTAGCAAATGTTGAAATCTGAAAGACAATGATCTTGTTCATTCAAAGACTGTCATCAAAGACTCTCAAGTTTGGAAGGGACATAAAGATTACCCGGTCCAATTATCTGTCACTGATTGAAAGTTTGTCAGAGGTCAGCTAGATTTTGCTTGAATACCTGGAGAGGTAGGCATCTCACCACCTTCTAAAGGAGCCCAGTCATTTTCCAGACAACTGAGGTCTTGAAAAGTTTTCAGTTATGCAGAACTAAAATGACTTCCT
The DNA here is from genome assembly GCF_001698545.2 of Rhinopithecus bieti. Lineage (NCBI taxonomy): Eukaryota > Metazoa > Chordata > Mammalia > Primates > Cercopithecidae > Rhinopithecus > Rhinopithecus bieti. The sequence continues at coordinate 917 of NW_016875975.1, forward strand.
AATAGAACTTTCAGCTCCTGATTTTGACTTCAGCTTCTGGAAGCATGTGTAACAAGGGTGGTCCCTCTCTCCGGTGAGATGCTTTCGGGGACTTAGAGACAAGCCTTGTACTTTGCTGAATCTTCTCCAGGCTAAGTGGCACCCCTTCCCCAACAATTTTCTTAAATTACCTACAAGGGTTCTATACCCCTACTTATTTTTTTTACAGCTGTTACCAAGCATCCCCAAACCTCCTCTTTTCTATATTCCAAATCCAAATAAATAACAGAGGCGTGGGATTTGTTCATTTCTCCATTCAAAGGGCAAGTCTCCTCCAAAACTGTCCCC
>NW_016875976.1:0-2698 GCF_001698545.2 Rhinopithecus bieti
AGTAGAGACGGCGTTTCACCATATTGGCCAGGCTGGTCTTGAACTCTTGACCTCAAGTGATCCATCTGCCTTGGCCTCCCAAAGTGCTGGGATTACAGACTTGAGCCACCACACCTGGCAATATTTTCCAGCCTTTAAGTTGGTTTCTTTTAGAAACTGTGATAATTTGCCCAGTATTTGTCTAAAGCTAAGTAGCCCCTTCATGTACCCTGAGAGTAACCCACCAAAGAAGGTCCCTTTTCCTTCTCACAGTGTCTCTCATATTTTAGACAGTTTTCTCATTATTTCAAATAACCAAACTCTGTTGGGGGAGACTTACTATGCCTGAAGTATTGTCAATCAGTGTTAGATGCTCATAGATGGGATCATTAATAAGGGAGGGGAAAAGCTTTAGCACAGATTTAGAAATTATCTTGGAGATTGATCACACAATTGCAGCTATGAGATAACAAGGTATGCAGGTCTTCTAAGGGGCACTTAGAAAAGCAATATAATAAGGGGTCACAGTTGGACACTGTATGTATACAGCTGCAGGATGAACAAAACGCCTGCTGTCCTAACAGTAATGCAAGTAGGTTTTTTTGTGTGGGGTAAAATTTCCAGTGACAGCATATTCATATGCATTCAAAAAATGATCTTTCTCAAACAGCTTCATTGAATTAAAGCTGATATGCTTAGAAAACTATTAAATGACGCTGAATCAACTGGGAAAAACAGGTTAGATTATTTTGGAAACCTGCGTTCAAAATCATTTAGAGGCATCAGCAGGTTTCTAGGTTTTCCAAATCTCATAGGTCTCTGGAATCCTTAACTTCATCTGTGACTGTCTGCTTACCCTCTCTTGGAAACTTAGTTGATTACTAAGTTCTCTTCATTTTGTCTCATTGACCTCTTATTTCCCTCTGTTTATTTCCACTGCAGTCCATAACCATTTTTTACAGAATTTTGCAGTGGTCTCATTTTCTGTTTCTCTGCTTCTACTTTGCCTTTTAGTCTTCACACTCTTAGTACAGTTATTTTGAAAGCACAGGTCAGAAAACCCTCACGTCCTCCCTCCAAAGTTCTCTGTAAGAAACAGTAATGGTTTAGAAGGTTTTCAATAATCTGTCTCCCACTTCTATTTTATATTTATTTCTCACCATGTTTGCATCATGTACCCTGCAATGCAGCCATACTCAACTTCCTGTCTTTTCCATATGCTCTTCCCTCTATTTGGAACTACCACCCTTTTCTGTCTCCAGATGATGACTAATCTAAGAATCTTTCTTCTTTTCTTTTGGTAAGACTTTACCATTTATTTCCATGGCATTTTGTTCATATTTTCACTGTAGAATCTGTTTTCATTTAGCTTTGCTTTATTGCTTTGCCCTTATTAGATGCAAGGTACGTTTTGAATGAATAAATCAGAACGTTAATTAAAACTCTTTCACAGTTTATCAGGGAGGAAAAGCAAACTTAACTTATAATAGAAATGTTGGAATTAAAATTAATCAGCAGCATATTTGAGTAATAGTAATACCATTTAAGATTGTATGTTACCCTTTAAGTATATGACTAGAAGTTGCAGTTGAATATTGAAGGATTACCGAGTGATGGAAGAAACCTGTTTGTCATTTGTTCATAGAAAATAACTTAATTGCTAGATGAGAACAATAGACACTGAGGATTCTGAAAGGAGGGAGAGAGGGAAGAGGGAGATGACTGAAAACTACCTGTTGGGTACTGTGTTCACTGTTTGGGTGATGGGATCAATAGAAGCCCGAACCTTAACATCATGCAATATACCACGGAACAAACCTGCAAATATACCTCTTGAATCTAAAATTTAAAAAAGAGTAAATTATTAGAACAAAGGATATTTCTGTTTTAATGAACTTTATTTTAAAATTTGAGAATATTTATCACATTGAAATGGAAAAAAGTCTTAAGGCTTAAGTTGCATGTGTTAATTGTTTATTACCAAGGTATTATTTATCTAGATGTAATTTTTTTTTTCAAAACTTTTCATGTTTTCCTGAAGGTTGGTGCTTATTTAACTTTTGAGTGGAATTAATATACTTTAAAAGCCATTATTAATAAAATAAAATAAAAGAAAAAAATCATTATAGCAATTAAAACCATAGCAGTGTAACAGTACTTTGTGGAGCGGGGTGCCTTCTTAGGGATGGGTGTTTTAATCATCTTAGGGCTGACAGATCCTCTTAAAATGTAAATATTTTGGAAACTTAAAATATTGGACAATGATTGTTAGGTATCAGAACAGAGAGGAAACATATTAAAGCTAATAGTGTTGTATCATTTTATCTTTAGTTTCATTTCTAGTTGAAGTAATAAATTTGCATTTGTACTTTTCCCCAGACCTTTTGGCTATACCTTTCATTCATCGTATCAAGTACTTACTGAACTCTTGCTTTTATATGTTTGCATATTAAACATACTAGATTAAGTTTGAGTGGCAGTGTGTGCTCAGGCCTGCTTCTAAAATTTGCAGGATCTGGGGCAAAGTACACAGAGGCCCACATACCCTGTGTTTAAACATTTAAAAGTTATAAATCAAAGTAATAAATTACTAAAGAAAATAGGTCTTCTCCTCTTGCCTGGAGAAGTAGCTCAGTGATCTAGAAGACCAAATGTAGGTTTAGATTGCTGTAGCTCTGGTTCCCCACTGGAATGTGGTGGTGTGTATGCGGAGAGCCAG
>NW_016875977.1:0-2221 GCF_001698545.2 Rhinopithecus bieti
AAAACTTTTGGAATATAAAGATATTAATAATTGTAGTGACTAGCACTGTACAGGAGAACAAACTGTTTTGAGTAACTAGAAAACATACTAAGTTTGCAGACGTGCTTTTGATATAGATTCCATATTGGCTGACTAGATAATATAACAATTACTTTTATTTCATTAAACTGGGAAACTTCATAATCCTCTTGCAAATAAAACATTTCATTGTAACAATTTATTTGCTGCACAAGTCTCTTTCAAATATTTTATTTTTTAACATTCACTAGTTCATTAATATATCTTATTATAATCTAAAATGATATGCATGTGCACACACATACACAGGATATTTGTGAGTATGTAGCTAAAATAGACAATAATATCATAAGTATTATAAACTGGTCATTGTGAAAAAATTCAAATGGTCATCCAACATATGAAAAAATGTATAATCTAGTTATTAAGGAAATTAAATCCAAATGTACGTTTTCTCACATGAAATTTGCTAACATTAAAAGAAAATAGGCTGGGCACAGTGGCTCATACCTGTAATCCCAGCACTTTGGGGGGCTGAGGCAGGCATATCACCTGAGGTCAGGAGTTCGAGGTCAGCTGGTGAAACCCCACCTCTACTAAAAAAACACAAAAAAATTCCCCAGGCCTGGTGGCATGCACCTGTAGTCCCGGCTACTCAGGAGGCTGAGGCACAAGAATCGCTTGAACCCAAGGGTTAGAGGTTGTAGCGAGCTGCACGCCAGTCAAGGTGATAGAACGAGACTCCGTCTCAATTAAAATATAAAAGAAAATATTAGTGTTGCAAAGTAAATGAGAAATAAGTACTTTAAAATACTGTTAGCGGCAGCATCAACTTTAAAGAGGCTAGCAAAACAGATGCTGCTGAGGCTGCCAGAGAAGATCACGAAGATACTGAGGATTTACAGACCAAGCCAACAGTGGATTCTGCAGTGAAAAGGCAGAGAATGAGGACAGAACAGCTATGCTGCTTTTAGAATGAAATAACACATGAATATATTTTTTTCATTTACCTGTTGGAGTTTTGAATGGATTATGAGCATTATGACTGTCCTTAAGCTAACAGGCAAATGGACCAATGTTAAGCTGTTTCCTGGTGTGCTGAACTGTTTCTGCTAAAACAAATTGATTCCCCTCCACCCAATTAATGCCACAGAGGAGGAGATTTTCCATAACTGAAGGAGAATTTTGAGAAGTATATTACTAGAAACCTAAATGGATTATATTCTTATTATATAGATGGGTACGAATGTATCTACTTTCACTGTGGTCAAAGTTCTTCCTTTTCTCTTCCCCAGGTCATGTCCATTCTCAAATTTTCCATACTGTAAAGTCAAACTTAAATCATTAGAATGCAGGTTTATGTATTCAAATGCATGTTAGAAAACTGAATATATAGGAAACACAAGGCTGCATCATAAAACTACATTGTTAATGTACAGTTAAATTTTGGCTTCTGGCTTTCTTTAGTTTGAAAAAACGTTCTTGTCTATCCCAGTAGTCAGAGATGACAGCTCTGCAACAGAAAGAGTGGTGGAGGCAAAATTCTAGAATGTTAAAAAAAAATACACACCCCTGTACCTTTTCAAAACCAAATAAGTTCTATAAAGCATCTCTGGTTCTTTAAGAGTTTATGTTGTAGAATAAACATTCTTCTCAGCACCACATCACACATATTCCAAAATTGACCACATAGTTGGAAGTAAAGCACTCCTCAGCAAATGTAAAAGAACAGAAATTATAACAAACTGTCTCTCAGACCACAGTGCAATCAAACTAGAACTCAGGATTAAGAAACTCATTCAAAACCGCTCTACTAAATGGAAACTGAACAACGTGCTCCTGAATGACTACTGGGTATATAACGAAATGAAGGCAGAAATAAAGATGTTCTTTGAAACCAATGAGAACAAAGATACAACATACCAGAATTTCTGGGATGCATTTAAAGCAGTGTGTGAGGGAAATTTATAGCACTAAATGCCCACAAGAGAAAGCTGGAAAGATCTAAAATTGACAACCTAACATGACAATTAAAAGAACTAGAGAGCAAGAGCAAACACATTCAAAAGCTAGCAGAAGGCAAGAAATAACTAAGATCAGAGCAGAACTGAAGGAGATAGAGACACAAAAAACCTTCAAAAGTCAATGAATCCAGGAGCTGGTTTTTTGAAAAGACCAACAAAATGGATAGACTCCTAGCAAG
>NW_016875978.1:0-1242 GCF_001698545.2 Rhinopithecus bieti
GCTCTCTCAGAGGTCAGAAACTTATATTAACTGGAATCCCAGACCCTAGCAAAATGCCCAAAATTTAGTTGTTACTTAAAAAAAAAACTACTAAACACATCTTACAGTTCAGACACATTAAATGTACAGTAGTTCCTATTTCTGCCATCACAGTATTACTATACAAAATCTAAACATTCCTTAAATACCCTTATCTGTAGCAAAACGGAAACAGCATAACTCAAGGAAGGATGGATGAATGACTCCATTTAAACTATTTTTATATTCAGCCACTCCAGTTTTTTCTAGGATTTTAGGGTCAATACATATTCCTTTCCCAAAGGGTTTGGATGTCCACAGGCAACCAACCATGGATATCAAATAGTGATTAAATTCTTGGTAAGTCTTGCTGCTGAAATCGAAACCCGATTTTGTCTAATGGGAAAGAAATAAAAAAAATTGTCACTATCACCTATTTTCCCTTTCCTCCTCCTTCCCATCAGGTCACGTATATCTAGACTTAATTTCTGAGTAACAGTGATTTAACACAGAGCTTTCTCATTCATACCTTTTGTACCATTTTTCTTTGCAGCAGTCAGATTTTTACGATACCTACCAGAAAAACCAAACTGAATGAAACATTTAACATACCTTTGAATACAATGCCTTTGACATAGTAAAATACAAAAATACGCCTATAAATGTAAATACATGCAAATATGCACATACACAAATATCCAGTTGTCTAGTTAAGGATTTTCTCCTTTTGTGGTATATTCTCCTCAAGTGAAAATAAATAAAGGCTCAATAAGTTGTACACTTAAGATGCTTACTTCACTAAATAAAAAATAAACAATAAAAAATGCTTTTGATGTTTCACTATTAAAAAATTAATAAAGTTCTGGCTGGGTGCGGTGGCTCACGCTTGTAATCCCAGCACTTTGGGAGGCCAAGATGGGTGAATCACCAGGTCAGGAGTTTGAGACCACCAGCCTGAGAAGCATGGTGAAATCCCGTCTCTACTAAAAATACAAAAATTAGCTGGACGTGGTGGCGTGGGTGCCTGTAATCCCAGATACTCGAGAGGCTGAGGAAGGAGAATTGCTTGAACCTGGGAGGCAGAGGTTGCAGTGAGCCAAGATCGCACCACTGCACTCTAGCCTGGGCAACAAGACCTAGATTCCATCTTAAAACAATAAAAATTTATTATAGAGTTCTCACTCATAAGTAGGGGTTGAATGATGAGAACACATGGACACAGAG
>NW_016875979.1:0-2176 GCF_001698545.2 Rhinopithecus bieti
GACCCACTTTAGCATGCAGTCTGTCCGTTCTCAGAACTCAACTTCCGTGCTGGGACACTCACTGCTCTCTTCAAAGCTATCAGACAAGGTCATTTACATCTGCAGAGGTTTCTGCTGCTTTTTGTTTAGCTATGCCCTTTCCCCAGAGGTGGAGTCTACAGAGGCAGGCAGGCCTCCTTGAGCTGCAGTGGGCTCCACCCAGTCCGAGCTTCCCTGTGGCTTTGTTTACCTGCTTAAGCCTCAGCAATGGCAGGCGCCCCTCCCCCAGCCTCGCTGCCACCTTGCAGTTAGATCTCAGACTGCTGTGCTAGCAATGAGGGAGGCTCCGTGGGCGTGGGACCCTCTGGGCCAGGTGTGGGATATAATCTCCTGGTGTGCCGTTTGCTAAGACCCTTGGGTACTGTATTAGGGTGGGAGTTACCTGATATTCCAGGTGTTGTTTGTCTCAGTTTCCCTTGGCTAGGAAAAGGGATTCCCTTCCCCCTTGCACCTCCCAGGTGGGGTGATGCCTTGCGCTGCTTCAGCTCTCGCTGGTCGGGCTGCAGCAGCTGACCAGCACCGATTGTCCGGCACTCCCCAGTGAGATGAACCTGGTACCTCAGTTGAAAATGCAGAAATCACCAGTCTTCTGTGTCGCTGGCACTGGGAGCTGGAGGTTGGAGCTGTTCCTATTCGGCCATCTTGCTCCGGGACCTGACAAACATCATTTCTTATACTGCAATGAGATCTCCTCATTTGGCTCTGCCATACTTTATTTAGCCTTTCTTTGGTAATCTCTAATATTTAGTCTTTTTTCCTATGATTGCCATATTCCTTGCACTGGATAATTTCAGGTGTAGTTCAAGTCATGAAAGGATTTTCAGTTAATTATGTTACATTTAAACTCACATCAAATGGGTTTTTTAAAAGAAAAAAAACCCTAGATCTCAAAGATGGTTTTGTCATCAGCACATTCTGTGTTGAGCTTTCAGCCAACTACTTAATCTATGCTTAGCTTAAAAATAAGATTTGACTGGGTGCTGTGGCGCATGCCTGTAATTGCAGCACTTTGGGAGCTGAGATAGGCAGATCACTTGAGCTCAGGAGTTCAAGACCAACCTGGGCAACAAGGCAAAACCTTGTCTATTTTTTAAAAAATAAGATTTGACATTGTTGTAGTATAAGTTGTTTCAGAGGATATGAAATTAGAAAATTTGAGTAGTACTTGGTAATGTTCAGTGTTTTAAGCCTTTTGAGTTGTAATAAGTATTTGTTAAATCAGTTTACCATTACAAGAGTTTTACATTGCCTTTAAAGTAGGCAGTAATAGAAAAATAGTGTATGTACTAAACTACACACTATTTTTTATTCTTTCAACAAATATTTCTTGATATTACTACATGCCAGATACTACATCAGACAACTGGAATATAGTATGGAATAAAATAGTCAAGTCTCTGCTCTCATAGAGTATCTGGGATAAGGGGAGAGGTTTGGAGAGACAATAAATATAAAGAATGTGCATTATATCAGATGGATAAATGCATTGAAGGAAAATATAGCAGGATAAGAGGGTAGAGTGATGAAAGAAGTTCAATTTTAGATATTTAAGAAAAATGAGACCATGGCGGTTGGAAGAACGGCATTGATCACGCGTCGGCTGCTGGGAAGATCTGGATTCTCGTGTCATGTCATCATCAGAAAAGCTAACTTTGCTGTATAGTGAGGATCAGGAGATCTGATCCTGATTGCAGAACCTTTCCTGATTACAGAATCTTGGGTTGTATCTCCCACTTCACCCTTCTAGACCATCCCAGAAGATCTATAAGATTTCATATGGGAAATCACTGGGAGTTCTTGGAAGGGAAAGAAGGAAGATTGTTGGTTGGAATAAAAACAAGGTTGAATGAATTCTAGAAAGCAGGATTCTCAACCTCATGGACAGCAATCTGCAGAAGAAGAGAACTTCAGAAAACCAACTAGAAGCAACATGCAGATAAGTAAGATGAGAGGGGTCTCCTCGGGAAAGAAGACCGCTGGTCCACAGCAGAAAAAATCTTGAACCAGCTCTCCCAGGAAGATGAGGGGGTCACTGTAGAGAACCCCCTTCAGGATCCATGAGGAAGACCAGAAAGAACAAACAGAAGACTCCTGGAAACAGAGACGATGGCAGTACCAGCAAAGCACCTCAGCCCCT